>NC_022012.1:58390156-58424050 GCF_000317375.1 Microtus ochrogaster
GAGAGGAAGAAGAAGAAGAAGAAGAAGAAGAAGAAGAAGAAGAAGAAGAAGAAGAAGAAGAAGAAGAAGAAGAAGAAGAAGAAGAAGAAGAAGAATCTTTTCTTTTCTTTATATTCAGAAAAACAACAACTCAGTAGGAGTCTGCTTGCATGTTCCTGGCTGCCCAGACTCCCAAAATAACCACAGAGAAACTGTATGTAATAACTAAATGGTGCTTGGACTATTGGCTCTATCTTCTTATTGGTTAGCTCTACATCCTAAACTAGCCCTTCTTCATTCATCTGTGTAAACATTAAGGCTGTCACTTACTAGGTAAAGTTCTGGTGCCTGTCTCCAGCTACATAGCTTCCTCTCACTATGCCTTCTTTCTCTCAGAATTCAGCTTAGTTTTCCCCACCTAGCTAAATTCTGCCTTGTTATAGGCCAAGGAAATTTTCTTTATTCATTAACCAATTAAAGCTACAAATAGATAGAAGGACCTCCCACACCAGGAGAGTAAGAAGGGAAGGGAGTAATGGGGAGTTTACATGATTAGTTTCATTGTGCACATTTGAAACTATCAAAATTGAATAGCTTTTCAAAAATGTGTATCAGTTATAAATATCACCTTTCATATCTCTATAAAGAGACCAGAACCACGAGGTGGTTAATGAACTATCCAAAGCCTAATTTCTCAGTGGATCAAAATATAATTTTATCCCAACACATATAGATAAGTATCTTTTTGTAAAGCCACATTGTATCCTGGTTACTTTCAAATGGAATTTTCTCTTTGTGTGGAATCTACACCATTTTCTCCATTGAACACATTATTTCTTATTTTTCATTTATTTTTAACTCCAACTCTTCTTATCTATCTCTCATAGCTATCATTTCTGTTGGTTATGAATTATGCATCTAAACATCAGTACTTAATTGTCTTAGAACATTAAAAAATAGTAGCGTAGTTGGGTCTAAAAGCATACCATATTGCAAATCCATAAAGCACATAAAGAGAAGGAGGTCACATTATCTGTCACACCAGAATGTTTTTTGTAACAATGCCCTGACTGTACTATTGCTATGGCCATATGTAGCCTCCCCTAATTTATCTTGGAAGAGTTTCTAAGTTGATTTACCATTTTAAAATCCACCAGTTTACCCATGAAAATGCTTGTTAAATACAACCTAACCGGCCAACAGACATTAAAGGCCATGTTGAATGATGTCTCAAAAATTGTGGATTATACATACTCTCTCCCCACCTGCACAGCAAACCAGTAAACAGTGCTAAAAAGAGATGCCCAATATGACTGAAGGATGGCCAATTAGTTGTCAAAAGAAATCTGCAGAAAGTCTCTCTCTGGACAATCATAAAAGCCAGCTGGCCTTGGCAAAAATTCCAGTAATGATGCTTTTAGCTAAAAACTGGACCAAATAGCATTGCTGGGAGTTGGTTGACTCCATTGCTTAGCTATAACATTGGGTGCTCACATTTCTAACTCTGTTCTGCCAATGAGAATATTGGCTTTATCTTCTAACTCATAGATAAAGAAGCTCCATGAACCATTCTATCCCAGAACTAGATGAAAAAAAAAATTTTTAAATATCTTGTTCATTATGTTGCAAGAGTAAACTACCTTTAAAAGTATTTTATTAGTGATTTTTGTCACTAAAAGTGCTTAAAGGTACAGCAAGAATGGATTACATCCCTAGGATGGGGTGTTTAAAGTTGTACAATGTTGGCTTCTGCAATAGTTCACAAGGAATATATACATGGAGTCTACTGAAGAGAATTTTCTAAACAACTAGAAGGATGGATTTTTCAATTCTTTTATGCTCCTGGATACACAACACACTTTCAAACCATAGCTCTATTTACTATATAGTTACTAAAATAAAATATTTCAAGGTAATTTTCAATGGATTCCAATAAATTCCTTCTTTATCCTTCACAAAATCATAATATTTTCTGATAACTGTAACAAATTACCACAAATTTTGTAGAACAGTAGATGCAAGCTTGTTATCAGACATCACAGGAGTTAGAAACAGAAATGCTTTAATGATCTAAAATTACTTAGTCACCATGGCTGTTTCTTTTTTCATTGTCTAAGATGGAAAACTGTCTCCATCTCTGTTTTTTTTTTTTACCCCGAGGCTTTCCACATTTGTAGTGATATTAAATTTGTATTTTAATAAATAAAACTTGCCTGAATATCAGACAGTAAAGCAGTCCCACTGGTAGCTTAACAGCCTAGCCAGTAGTAACACACATCTTTAATTCCAGAAGCCATACTAGTTTGCCATAAAAACTGGGTTATAGTGGTGCATGCCTTTAATCCCAGTCCTAGAGAGGCATAGAAGACAGGAGGAGACAACTCTAAGACATAGTCTCACTCTGAGATTCCTGGAAGTAGGATCACCATTTCAGGCTGAGTTAGAGGTAAGAGAGAAAGGCTGGCTGTTTTGCTTTTCTGACCTTCAGGTTGAATTCAATATCTGTCTCTGGATTTTTATTAATCATGTCATACATGTTTCTGGAGTTCTGCCTCCATTCTTCAAGCGAACAGTTGGTTTATTAGAAACCATAGAAACCATATTTCCATATGTAGCCTTAATTTCTACCTTTGATTTTTACATACCATTTTCTGCATTCAAGAGTAAGACATGGACACCTTTCAGAACAGAGTTGAAGGCTTATATCTCCTTTCACTGCGAATAAAGAAGGAAAGAGTTTCAAACAGTTGTGAAAGGCAGAGAACTAACAATGGACAGATTTTAGAATTTAATTCATTGGCTCAGGCCTTAAACTTTGTAGACGAGTTTAAAAGGAGGAAATGTTGCTCCCAAATGAATTTCTGAAAAATTAATGCTTCATTTTCATTGCTCAACATAAAAATTAACATCACGTTTACATATTAAAATTCATATCATATTTACATGTTCTGAAGCTGCCATGCTTAACTATCTTCTTGTTGCATACAGTAGTGTTAATCGAACTACACGTGGTTTTAAATGAATGTTGAATAAAGACCCACAAAATCCTAAATTTTATCAAGGAGGTCTTCCAGACCTCAGCATTAAATGGGAGCCTACCTTTTTTATAGGCAGAGATTTTCTGCATTCCAGAAATCACTTCTGATAACTGTTCAGAGGCATATTATTAATTAATATGCTAGACCAATAGCTCAGGCTTATTACTAACTAACTCTTACACTTTAAATTAACCAATATTTCTTATCTACCCTCTGCCACATAGTGGTACTTTCTTTCAACATAGCACATTCATACTGTTTTACTGTTTCTTTCTACACCTCTTGCGATTTGAGACTCTGCCCTTCTTCCTCCCAATGTCCTATGTTTTGCTGTCCTGCCTATTCCTCTGCTTAGCTACTGACCAATCAGCTCTTTTATTAAATCAATCTGAAGGATCCTTGATAAAGACAAGTCTACACAGAGTGCAAAAATATTGTTCCAGAACACCTTATTACCATGCTTGTCTTTTGTCATGTCACCCATCTTTCTCCTCATGGGACTAGTCACTATGTGAAATCATCATAACAATGTATTTGTAAATCTGATACATACCTCCTTCTGACAGATTCATGCCAAGCTTTCATAGAAAACTCACCACATCTCTCCTGATTAGCACCACAGATAATGTAGAGACTAATGTTCATGGAAACTGAAGTGGGGAAGAAGGTCTCTGACCGACTATATACTCAATTTACAAGTGGGAGAATCAGCCTGTGACAAGATATTTCTCTGTATCCATTTATGACTTGCTATACATCTGTTTCATCTCTCCTCTTTTCTATTAAAATATCACCAGGAAATACAACATTTAACACAAATGTTTTTATCCTGATCCATCTATATATTAAATTTCTATAAGTAACCTTAATGGGTAAACTTTTGAGGATTTTTTGAAAAGTTTTCTCTATTTTGTAGACATATTCTATAAAGATATTTTCTTACCAACATGCATGGAATGATCTTAGCATATCCTGAGAAAAAATGCTTATTGACTACAAGTATATCTATAATTTTGAAAGATAAAAGAAGGGTGTTATTATTTTTCCTTTTTTAACTAGTAAGCTACAAACTTTTTATGCTTGATATACTTTATATGTCTATTCGTATTTCATATGATATAAATTATCCACTTATTTGGTTTATTTTTAAATTTGAATCCTTTTTATAATTGTCACTGCTTTCAATATATTAATTATATTAAATCCTGTGATATTTATATTATTTTCTACTTTTGTTTTATATTTTTATTTGATACACAGAAAATTTTGAATTTAAGCTTGATATTCCTTATTTTTCTCTATGTAATTTGTATTTATTTGTTAAAGTTCTCAAACAGGTTCTTCTGAAAATTTGATAAAATTGTATGAAGCTTACAAGTTAATTGGCAGAGACTGATACAGTATCTTTTTGTAATTCTGAGATCAGATTTTAGACATTTAATTCTGAAAGACACATAGTTTGATAAGCTGTACTTATAATATTATTATAGTTGACCATTGTTTAATGATTTCTTGCTCAATTGTAATTTAAATATGTTAGATTTCAAATTCTTTAAGAATACTGCTATTTTTTAATCTTTGAAAGATATACCTGTAGCGGCGTAAATGAATGTAGACAGATTGTAATAATATATACAGCTTTAATGGGGAAATAGACTTACAGAACCACAGGTTCCCACGGAGAACAGGAAAGAAGAAGGGGCTGTTGGGAGCAAACCCACAATCTTTATAAGTAAAAAACATCCTCGGGGGACCCCGCCCCCTGCTAGCAAGGTGATTGGCTGGGTCTCCCCTACATCTTCCCTTTTTGTCTAAATAAGATAGAGCCAAACCAAACACAACTATATACAATAGGAACAAATAATAAATATACTAAACGTTCTATTTTAAAGAATCTAAATAATGTAGAGAGTAACTACAACTATCTAATTTTTAACTCCATCAAAGAACTGAGAAGGGAATTAATATTACCTAACAAATGAGAGATATCCAAAATGTGTAACAATTGACAGAGAAAACTGACTACCTGGGCAATCATCACCCAAAGTCTTGTTTGTAATGTTGAGTCAACCAACTTTGGCTAAGGCCTAACATAACTGACATACTATTATTAAAGGCAAGGAATTTTCTTAGAACTATCCTACCCTGTCTTGGCAGGATAAGACAATCCTGTTTTATCCACTTATGGATATTTTGTATCTTTGTCAGTAGTTGAGGTATGTGCATTTCTTAACTCAAAGGCCAGTTCTGCCAAGAAGACAAGCTCCCAGTGGAGTGTATTTGGTGCTCAATGTTCTCTCGGGAGTAGAGTGGTGTCACCAGGAGTGATTGTGTCTCGTTGGCACAGAGTTTTAGCTTAGATTAAGAAGATTTTAGGTTAGATTAAAGGCCATTTTTTACAGCTCTTTGAAGAGGCTGAAGATTATACTATCTATACTAAATATAATCTCTATGTATCTAAAAGACCTGATTAATTCTCAATATCTATCTAACTTGAAGACTAAGAGAATAGACAACTGTGCAATATATGAAGACAATGATCTTTAACTGTAAACATTGTCATTACATATCAAATGTAAACAATGTTATTATATAAATAATATCAGAAGTAGAAATGTACATTGTAATATGGTAG
This sequence comes from Microtus ochrogaster, assembly GCF_000317375.1. Taxonomy (NCBI): domain Eukaryota; kingdom Metazoa; phylum Chordata; class Mammalia; order Rodentia; family Cricetidae; genus Microtus; species Microtus ochrogaster. Next base: position 58,395,809 of record NC_022012.1, read on the forward strand.
ATGTATCAATACAATATAGACAAAGTTATAAGCATACAAAAATAGAGGTAGGAACACTCACATTTAATATTTAATATATCAATATACAAGAATCAGTACCAATACAATTTTCTAAAAACATTAACTCACAAATACCAATCATCCCATCAAACCAGTTATTGGCTAGCTCTTACATATTGATCTAACCCATTTCTCATAATCTGTGTAGCCCATGAAGTGGCTTACCAGGGAAGATCTTAACCTGCGTCTGTCTGGAGTGGGAGAATCATGGCGACTCTCTGATTCAGCTTCTTTCTCCCAGCATTCTGTTCTATTTTCTCTGCCTACCTAAGGGTTGGCCTATGAAATGGGCCTAGGCAGTTTCTTTATTAATAAGAAATCACTCCCACATCATATACCCATTGGCATGATAGCGGCACAAATATTTTGGGTACAACCAATCATTTTTGGATTGGATTTAAGGGCTCCATCATGAGATAGAACTTGTGCTGAAACCTGTTAATGAGGTCAAGAACCTGAGGCTAGATATGTTATGGGGCTGTGGTAAAAAAGCTAATTCTATTATTCTACTATTTGGTCATAGAAATAGAACTTCTCACATTTCAACACTGCAAAGGTCCATTTTTCTTGTTGTTTGCTTTGTCGCAATGGCTTGTTGTTTTTTGTTTGTTGGTTAGTTGGTTTGGTTTTTTTTTTGCAGTTGTAGTTGTATTAATAGATGCCTTCCTTGGATTCATCTTACCTCTTGGTGTTTTGAGAATCTCTTCTTTTTATTTACAATGTGTAGTGATGATATGGAGGGTAGAAGCTGATATGCAGTGTTGTTCTTCACTTGCTCCCACCTATATATTGAGACAGGATCTCTCTTTGAGCAATGAGTTAATCTATTCAGTAACCTGGATAGCTATTGAACTCTAAGGATCATCCTATCTACATACCCCAGAATGGACATTTCAGAGCATTTCACGGCATGTTACTGTGCTAGGATTTTATGTGGGTGCTGGTCTTTCCTAATCAGGTTGTTATATTTGTATAGCAGGCACTATATGTACTGACCCCCTTTCCTATGCCTTTGTTTATTCTAATACATGAACAAGTGGAAAGCTTTGTCTAATTTAATTCTCAAATTCCAATTAGAATTTTGTTTATAACAGCATTAAATTCAAATTATTTTAAAAATTAAATATTAATGGTTTTATAGGGTTTTAGTTTATATTTTAATTCCTCCAAGACTTCTTTTATACCACTAGTATGTGTCTTATAAATCTTTAATTAGATATGATCTTTTTATTTTTAACTTCTATACTGGTGGCAAAAGTTGTTAATAATGAAAGATTATTTGGAAAAAATATACCAAATCAAATATAGTATGAATGTTAACAATATTGATGCATCACTGTGTAAATTATAAGGTCATTTATTGTATTAATAAAAAATATCATAACATCAATCAACAAACAGAAACATATTCCATATATTAAGTGTAAAATAGTTTTATATCAAGAAGATATTTAATAGTTACAGACTTGAATAATTAAATGATGCCATGCTAACTAAAAGAATACACATATCTAAATGTTCAGTTATATACATGATGACCCATCATATTTTAAATATTTAGTTACAGCTCTTGTCATATCAATGCAAATAGTCATTCTTCTGCTTTAAGTAATTAAAGCTTTGCATACCACAAATTGTTTTCATTAATTTTTGATTCAGCAACAGCTTCAGAAATTTTGTATGCAACAAATTTTTCCACACGACTTCACTAATAATTACTTAGCTGGGAAAGAAGCCAAAACACATTTGATACCCATGCTGGCTATTCTGTTGTTGTTGTTCCAATCTGCATGTACAGTATGTTTTCTTAGTATGTGGTATTTAATTATTCTAATTGCTTTGTGTAAGATGTCTGTATAGATTTGAATTAGGGAAATAAAATGAAGAATATTTCTGGAGCTCAACTCTGCAAGCAGTTCATTAATTTTCACCAAGGAAATTCTTGTTGTAGCGGTGATTCCAAGCACAAATAGGTGTACAACATCTTTGAATACTCAAGAAAGTAGCAAAAATGTTTCTATGGTCATGGTGTTTCTTCACAGCAATAGAATCCCTAAGTAAGAAAGAAGTTGTTACCAGGGACTTGGCTATTACTGTGATAGAGATGACTATGTTTTTATTTGGAGGACCATGGACTTTGGAACTATGGGTTAGAGAAGCAGCTGAACACTTTAAACAAGGTTTAATGGGCCATCCTTGTTGAAACATGGAAGACAGTGGTGCTGAGGGTGCTTTGAGCTGGGGTGGCCAATCTGAAAAAGTTTCAGAGAAGAATGTTGTATATGACCTAAAGACAGGTCTTGTGATATTTTGGTGAGGAATGTGTCTACTTTTTATCCTTGTTTAAAATGTCCCCCTGAGGTTAAAGTGAAGAGCTTTAAATTAATTCCATCTGTAGAGGAAATCTCAAAAGAGCTTAGTACTGACTGTGTCCTAAGGTTAGTGGTGTTCACTCTAGTGACGATCTATAATGAAAAGGAAAAATTAGAACAAGAAAAAATACAAAATGTAAAATTTGAGGAGAAAGAGAGTACTAAGGAGAGGAATGGTGCTAAATCCTGTGTTCAGGGAGATAAAAAGTTCAGGAAATGGAATAAAAGGAGTGGGGGCCTCAGGCCAAGAGTCTACTCAGTTAAACTATCAACTTGTGAAAAAGAATTAAAGAAAGTTTAGAGCCAGGTGTGGTGATACATGTCTTTAATCTCAGCACACAGAAGGTAAAAGCTGGTATATCTGTGTATTTGAGGCCAGCCTGATCTACAGTGAAAGTTTCAGGTCAGTAAAGGAAACCATACAAAACAAAGAGCTGGAGAAGACATAATTGAACAAGGGGGCCTGCTCCAGCATGAGCAAGCAGCAGAACTTGACTGTTGTGGCCATGTCAATCTGGTTTTCGAGTCAAGGATAGAAGGGGTTGTGAAATCTCCCTCTGTTACTAAGGAAAGCTGCTGAGGCTAAGTATGAGTCAGGGGTATCCCTGAATGGAGGCCCAGAGAGGCCATTGTGTGAAATGTGAAAATGAAGCTGGGATTGCCTTGGGATATACCAAGATAATAGACATGCCAGAGTCATGGGACAACTGCTGAGGAGAGCTGTTTGCAGGGAGAGGAACCATATAAAAAGAAAGAAGCATGTTGCACTCAACAAAGATGAAGGGAATTAGAGATATGAAGAGCCTTTGACTTCAGACATGGAGATTCAGAGTTTGGAATTTGCCCAACTGGTTTTCAGTCTTGCTTTGGTCCAGTATTTCCCCACTATTCTCCTTTCCTTCATTTTGTAGTAGATGCATATCCTGTGCCATTACATGGGATTATGTGATCTTTTTTTTTTATTTTGATCTTACAGGTAATAACAGTTAAGAGATATGTAAGTCCCAAAAGAGACTTCAATCTTTAGATTTTTAAACAAGTTTGAGACTGCTATAGACCATGGAGATTTTGGAAGTTAAACTAAACACATTTTGGATGGTGTTATGACAAGCCTATAGGAGCCAAGGCAGGTAAAGATGTAGAATTATCAGCTCCTTCTCTGGCACCATTGCTACCTGCATGATGCCATGCTTCTCTCCATGATGATCATAGACTAACCTTTTGAAACTATAAGTCAGCCACAACTAATTGTTTTTGCTTCATAAGAATTGCCATCGTCACAGTGTCTCTTCACAGTAATAGAAGTCTAACTAAGACACAAAACTAGCAAGTGGATCATTTATCTGCCTGTGTCCTAATAGAAGGTCTTAATTTTGACTTTGGGAGAACAATTTTCTCTTCCGTTTCCTTTTGAGACCTGTAAGATTTGTAGATAAATATCCTTTGAGTAGTTATTGACTGTGATATAGAAGCCAAAATTCTATTCACACAATAAAATGCAAGTTTACAGAATTATAAACATAGAGCATCATTCATCTTTTGTTATCAGTTGCTCTAAAGGTACTCAATGCAAATGGAAACACCTGCAAAATTCAAAATGACACTCTGTTCTACACCTGATATCTATGGAGTCTAATTCTGTTTTAATGTGCAGATGTAGAATCACTTCAGTGTTAACTGTACCCCTATGCATCATTCTTATCTTGCATTACTACTTTTTCTCCATATAGCTATAAATTTCTTACATATCCAAATGGTATTTCACTACTCCATTATCCAAGATTACTTTTCTTATTTTTGTATATAGGATTTTGCTATGTATTACAGGCTGTCCTCAAACACAGAGTATAGCCTAAGGCTGATCTTGATCTCATCATCTTTCTGCCTTGGCTTCCCAAGTGCTGACATCACAGATGTGAATCATCAGAGCCTACTGGTATTCAACTTTCTAGTGACAGAATAAAATCTAAATTCTCTTACATCATCCTAAAGATGCTTCATGGTCTCTCCTTTTTTTTTTTGTTTTGTGTTTCTGAAACAGACTCCTATCTTCTCCTGACTCATTGTCTACTCCAAATATGCTTCCATGCACTTGATAAGTTTATTCTTGAGACAGTGATTTGAGCAGACTATTTCCTCTGCCTGAAGTTACTTCTCACCATTCTACCTTACAAATTTCTTCTCTGATTACAACCACCTGTCCCATTTAAAATTTCCCATCATCCTTACTTTAAAATTTTTTTTATTATTTTTTAAATTTATTTATTTATTAAGGATTTCTGCCTCCTCCCCGCCACCGCCTCCCATTTCCCTCCCCCTCCCCCAATCAAGTCCCTCTCCCTCATCAGCTTGAAGAGCAATCAGGTTTCCCTGACCTGCGGGAAGTCCAAGGACCGCCCACCTCCATCCAGGTTTAGTAAGTTGAGCATCCAAACTGCCTAGGCTCCCCCAAAGCCAGTATGTGCAGTAGGATCAAAACCCATTGCCATTGTTCTTGGTAAGAACAATGGCAATGGGTTTTGTTCTTCTTACTTTAAAATTTCATGCATTATTTACACCTCCTTTTCTATATGTTCTCTGAGCCTTGGCAGTCCAGTTGATGAAGAATATAAGAGGTGGGATGATGCAGAAGAGTGCTCTGAAATGATGACTTCTGGAGATGGCATGGCCATTGCATTCATGAATGTGCAGGAGCTCTGATTACCCGCAGAAGAAATTAAGGTAGCAAAATTTCATCATGGATAAGGGGAGGATTTCATGAGGTCACGTCCCTTGCTAATAAATCATTGGCTATTAATAGGTGCTGGAAGAGAGACAAACATTCTTTAAAGAAGTTGTGGCTGTTGGTAGGCTGCCCATGATCCTGTAGACACCCTCATATTTGTTCATGCTTAGGCAACATGCTCAGTGAGTTATTATAAGTATAAAAAATATATGAAGCTACTGTGGGTGTAGAAAGAGTTCTGCAGGGTGTTGGGGTTGAGGATATAGAGAGGAGTTATTGCTATATTTCATTATATAAATCTAAGAACTTCTCAAGGAATGAATTCTTAAAATAGAAAATAAAATAGGAGAAAATTCACATAAAACATCACCACCCATACTTTCTTTTGTAATCTTTATCTTTATAACCTGACTTCTATGTGAAAATTTCAGGAACATAAATTATTTTATGTTGTGTTTTTTTTGTATCGACCACATTATCTTTAATAATCACTTATTTATGAGCCCCATATGTTATGAGAACCAACCACACATTTGTTTTAATTCTTCTAATTCTGGTAATGAAACGTTTAAAGATATGCTTTCTAGAGTTAGGAAGTTGTGGGGCATTTACTTTTTAGTAAGTAACTTTAAAATAAACTGTAATTAACTAGGTGCTGCTATACCTAACTGGATTATAGTGGTAAGCAGGGTAGATATAACTCCAAATTTCCAGAGCTTATATCTTCATGACATGATTCTTATTGAGATCATGGCATGACTCAGATTGGAAAAAAATTACATTAATCTTTCATTTCAACAGAAAAATATATTACAAGATTGCAAGACCATTCTATGCTTTTGGAATATCCTCTGAAAGAAACAGAGGCCGAAATAGAAAGCTGATTTGTCCAAAGAGAGCAGTCTCTGGTCCCAATAAACAGTCATTAGGAACTAATCCACAGTAATACATTTAATGGTTATTTAGGAGCAAGAATATTTATTCTTGAGAACAGGTCTCTTTTAGCTCAGGTAAGCCTCTCATTGCCTACGTAGTCAATGGTGACCTTGAACTTGCTTCCCTCTTGGCAACTCAAGCTACAGGTTTGTTTCATTGTGCCCATTTTTGCAGAATGTTTATTAAACTTAAGGCAGTGGTTTTCAACCTTGTTAATGCTGTAACCATTCAATACAGTTCTTCATGCTGTGGTGACCCACAACCATAAAACTATTTCATTGCTACTTCATAACTTTAATTTTGCTATTGTTATGAATTGCAATGTAAATATCAGATATGAAACACCAAACATATTGTAACCCTCAGGTTGAGAACCACTAATCTACGGCTTTGTGAATGCTAAGGAGGCACTCTACCAACTCAGCTATGTCATTTTCCCAAAACAGATAATTTCAAACAAAGGGTCACAGTTACATAATACATTATGTATAGAATGCAGGCAGAAGTAGTTTCAGTTAATTCATTACATTTTGGGGGGAGGGGTATGAGAAAAATATTTTAAGACCTAATCAAGCTCCTGATTTGATCTTTGATAATAAGAAAACCATAAGGTGGGAAATTAAGTTTGAATCACATGGAATCTAAATAGTAATGATTGCTAATATCTGATCATTTTATTCTCTTTTAATATTTCCCTTGGATATGCATCAAAATGGGAAATTTATCTGTCTATAAATATCCTCCCATGGTATAGGATTCAGTATGTTGGCTTTGGCAACCTGATTAGTTTAATGTTCATGATATAGTGAATCAAATCCTCTCTTTGATGGACAGTTTAGCTATCTTTACAATGTAGAAGTTCAATCCTGTGCTTTTCTATAAGCCTTAGCCATAACAGCACCAAAAACACAAGAAAGAACCTTGCCCAGACTTTATAGCAATATATTAATATTATTAATCACCCCAGGTGTATCATTAATGTGCTAACTTAATAAAAATATTAGATAATAGAACCATTTTCATTCATGAATGTCTATTCACATCTGAATTTCTTCTAAGTATCATAACATAGATTGTGACTCATTCTGTTTGATCTCCCGGCTATAGTATGGTTTTTAATAAATTTTTATGTAGGATGTTTCTAACACATGTAAAAGGTTGTCTATAGAAACAAACTTCTAAAAAAAACCCAAGAAATAATGATGCTATTACATCAAGGGATGAAAATATTTGCTTGGAATCCAGACAAATAGGCTATTATAAAATATTTCAGTCATTTAGAAGATAAAAATTCTTTTCGAAAATAATTTACAATTTGATTTCCCATCCACTGTGTCTGTGTACAAGGAAACCATTAAGAAAATAAGCCTCTAATAAACATATGTAGTCTGTTTTTGGTATTAAGTTCTCTTCCTCTTTATAAATAAAGAATTTTATGTGTATAAAGAGCATAAAGAAAATATTTGTGATCATAACAAAATGTATCCAGTTAATTGAAATTTTGACAAAGATATTTGAACATTTTGTTTGTTTTAAACGTTAGGTAAGTGATGCTTTGGAAGAAAAGACATTTCCCTTACTTTTGGTCATTTTTCTTCAAACACTGGGGTCCAGCAGAAAAACTGAAGGAACCAAACTACACAATTATCTCTTTGAAAACAGAGAATTGGGCAGCCAGAATAAAACTGAAAAATTCATTCATCTAAGGTCTGAAAGCATCAACAGAAACCTGAAATCTGGATCTTATGAATTATAGTGAAGGCAAGTGAAAATTAGAAGACTTGACCTCTTTCCTTCCATGAGAATGCTTACTTTTGTATGTTAAGACTTTTATGGTAATTGACTTGCAGTTCTGTTCTCTTAAGAGTAGATCAATAATTTGTTTATTGTATGAGAAAATTTGCAATAGAGCTGTTAAGTTGATATTAAAAAGCCAGAGGCATTTTAATATCATCATTTTCTTTTATTTTTCAAAAATCTTTCTTGGAATTCCTTTCATCAATTACTGTTCTAATCCAGGATACTCCCTTCTGGAATCAGAGAGCAACATGTTGGCAAGTGTAGCCAGACAGCAGATTGCTCTTGCCTACACAGAAATCACATTTCTTCTCAGGCTCCTGAATCATCAAGGCTTTTTCACGCCACAGTGGTATTCTTGACCTTTGGATGGTATATATGTCAGCCACCAACTTTTCATCTTTCTTCTTCAAAAAGAGTAATGACCCAGGGAACTGTATCTCTGCCTTAGGTATGAGAGATCAAACACACCTGGTTAGACTAGGACCCTGGACCTTATGGCTTCATTTATGTGAAACACATTGATTGCAAAACTGACTTTGATTGAGCAGAAAATAAAACCTGTGTGTTTCTAATGGAGTGAGGCTGTTTTCTGCCCTTTCATTTATAATTACAATCTTGGAAGCATTATCGCAAACAAAGGGAATTATCTTCAGCAATCAGGCCCACTGGAGAAAAGCATCAGAAATGACTAAGCTGAAGAAGTGCACAAGCAATAAGGAAACATCGGTGATGAGAGCAATGGAAGCATGCCATTTCTTAGAATAAATTTAGGCAATTGTTCTGCTGTTTGTTTTAAAAAGCAAACAAAGCAAAATTAACATCTGATTTTCGAAGAACTCAAGGTCAAATAAACAGAACAATTAAATAGATGTTTCCAAGGGACTCTTACAATGTGCTGCTCTTCTGTGCAGCTGCAGAAGCAAAGTGTGTAGGGCAACTCTAGTGAGTATTGAGATATTTGGTACAGTGACATAAACTGAAGATCTAAGATTTTGTTACTGACCAACTACCGAAATACTTCCAGTGACTTAACGTCCATGCTAGAAACGCATTGAGAAGCTACCCCCTACAATTGTTAAAATATCCCTGCTTAAGCCTTTCCTAAGCTGAGACTGGTGTTGTTCCTCACTCTGCTTACCTTCCATCCATCAACATAATATCACCCTAAAATAACATTATTTTGAAAGACATAATTCAAAGCAACATGGAATGAAAACAGTTGGATATCATTCCTCTCTTCATATGACCAGGACACTCAGGGGATCAATGACTTCAGATCTTTCTCCATGAGAATCATTGAGTGCAGTCAATGACCAGCGCTGACAGACTTTTACTATTGCATCCTTTATTGTAACACTGGCTTCCAACAGTTAGAAAATGTAAAAAGCCTGAGCGTCTGTGGTTCTTTGCTTGCTTGCTTGCTATTTTGCGCAGGTGGGCAGGATTGTATCTATTTCAAGATGAGCCCTATAGTTATACACTGGCTTTAAGACCTGACAATTATATGGGGGGGAGGGGGGTTCCTGAACCTCTTGTGCTTTGCCGAGTCTGAGAGAATGGCTGCTGAAAAGGAATGACTAAATGCACTAACAGCTTCCTTAAGGTATAATTCTATGACTTCTTTTGGGGAATCTTTTTCTCAGATGATATTGTGAGACTTTAAGCAATATCAACAACATAAGTATTATCCTAAATGGAAAATGAACAAGACAGAAGAATTCCTAGGCAAACACAAGGTTTTGACAACTGGGATCATATTTCCTGCAATAACAAGCATGTTTTATCTCCTCATCTCCTTTGAGATCTTTTCTATCATTTTTTAAAGATTAACTTTAGGAAGATAGTTTAGTTTGTAACACTAAGTTTTTCGAAGTTGGAAAATGTAAAACTGGGGGATGTCTACTTAATTTTTATTCTACTACATGTGCTTTTGGAAAAAAATTAATTTTAGCAATATGCATAGTTAAAAGGTTACATTTATAAGATTCTTTCATAACTGTTTGTTCATATGACCATGTGTGGGAGAAGAAATTTTAACAAATAAGGCAAGACATTTTTAGCCTTAAATATATTTTCTGATTTTTAGATGTATTTCAATGAATTTACTGGAAGAGAAAATTTTTGTAATATAAGAAATCATTGTAACTCATGAATTACAATCACACAATTTTTTCTGTGCTTCATACATTATGTTCAATACACAATCTACTCACAATAAATATTTGTTAACCACACATTCAATCAGTTATTAATAAATACTTCTTAAGGGATGGGAGTCATTTCTTATAGCTGTATCTTTGTGTTTTGAGGCTCACAGGAATACAAGGAAAGTGTTTTTTTTTTTCATATCACATAAATGCTCCTCAAGTTCTTTCATTAGCTGCAATGACTGCCAACAAAGAAACAGAGAAATGATGACATGAATAGTTTACTTGATATTGTAATAATGATAAAAGTTCTTTTATATGGTATCTACTGTACTCAATTTGTCATCATGATTATTTTTATGAAAATAAAACATTTTTCATATTTTTATTGAGCTCTACATTTTTCTCTGCTCCCCTCCCTATCTCTCCTCTCCCCTTCAACCCTCTCCCAAGGTTCCCATGCTCCCAATTTACTGTTTTTATAAGAATAATCACTTGAACAAAACTGTGGTAGGAATGTATTGTATGAGAAAAGAATCTTTTTACTAAAATAAATAAAAACAAAATATACATAAAGTACAAAAATGATAATCATTTGTTCATATGTCTGCAGGCAATTCTAAAGATTAGTTTCAGTTGTGGAGAAGGTGTGACATATTCTTAGAGCTTCTTGGAGTTCATCCAGGAAATAGGTGTTTCTTCTAATTAACTCAAAAGTATTCATTGTAGGTCATAAAGTCTGAATGAGTAGACACACAGATTTAAATAGGAGATAGTGAAAGAATGTATGCAATCTTTTGGCTTCTATAAATATTTATGATATGACACACACACAATGCATACACTTATACATGACACATATTTTTTCATATACATACATATATACTTACATACACACACACACACACATATATATATATATATAGGAATTTTTAAATAACCATTTAAATAATATACACTATTTACACTAATTAGCCATAAAACAGTATTTCAATTATTTTCTATGAATAGGGATCTAGTTCTGATTCTGGAGTATTGAAGTTATTTCTGAGACCACTTTTTATGCCTTTTTTGGAAGGCTGTGCTGGTGAGAGGAAAATCAGGCTATTTCCATCCTTGCAGGTGTTAGGATATTAGGATTCAGGTGTTAAGATGTGATAAATTCATAATAGTAATGATGCCAGCAGGAACTGCACCATAATGATGTAAATGCATTTTCTATTATTTTCTCTCACACATTACTCCTGGTGTTACTTTAGGCTCCACTTAAATGAACACACTTTCTAGTGGAGAGCAGAATGGTGACCTGTCTATGAAGGGAGGGTCACATCATCTCTCCCTTATCCTTCTAGGTATTATTTCAGTAAAATTCATTTAAAAATAAAGTAATTCATAATTCACTGAAAATAATTTGAGCTGAAATTCTATATTAAATATGTTAGTTTTAATATGGACAATGGTATTTATCAGAAAACATAATTAAGCAACAGATTCAAACCATTTTGTAATTACTATGCTATAAACTGTGATTGTTTTTTTTTATAATTTACTTCATCTGAACTTGAAAAAGTAAAACAAAATCAATCATGTAGGTATGAACTTTGCATTTTGTTTTCTTTTTGTCTGTTTGTAACTCTCAAATATTTCAGATAAAAACAACATTGTATTGATGTGGGAGTGATTTCTTATTAATAAAGAAACTGCCTAGGCCCATTTGATAGGCCAACCCTTAGGTAGGAGGAGAAAACAGAACAGAATGCTGGGAGAAAGAAGCTGAATTAGAGAGTCGCCATGATACTCCCACCCGACACAGCAGCAGGTTAAGATCTTCCCTGGTAAGCCACCTAGTGGGCTACACAGATTATTAGAAATGGGTTAGTCTATATGTAAGAGCTAGCCAATAAGAGGCTGGAACTAATGGGCCAGGCAGTGTTTAAAAGAAAACAGTTTCCGTGTAATTATTTTGGGTAAAGCTAGCTGGGTGGCAGGAAGCGGCCCGCTGCTCCTATTACTACATTGTATAGGAATGTGTATATAGAAAAACTGAATAGTATTAAGACATTTGTGTAAGTTTTTTTCAGCCAAGATGAACATTTCAGTACAAATAATGCATCATTAAGTTATTTAACATGCCCGAAGCCTTTGTTAATTGGCAACCTTTGTCAGCATGGAATTGAGACATTATTTGAGCATCGATAGTTGCATAAAATATGTGAACCTTCTTGTTCCTACTTGGAAACCTTCCAAATCAGAGTCCTTTTATGGAGTAGAAGTTGAGACGTAGGAGACATGTGTATTTAATTTTAAATATATCTATTCAATGTGCTTTACACCTTGACTCTGTTATCAGAAGTCAAATAATTTAAGCAAAAGTATTATATCCTTTTGTATAAAGAATTATATTCTTCAATTGAAAATCTGAGAATTTAATGATATATCCAATATTGGACTGAAACTTCCAATTTTTAAAAATATAATTGTGACAAAAGAAATAATAACATTTAGATTTTTCTAATCTGTGTTATAGATTATAAAGCCATAGTGTGGTTGTCATCTTTACACTTAATAAAAATTTATCTAGTAGAAAATTATGTCTACAGTGTATCAGAAACTTTCACTCCTGAAAACTGAGAACTTCTTCTCCCACCATTTTATTAGCTACTTTCTACCATATAGTTCAGCTTTGTCCATCTTGATTATTTTATCTACTTGGTTTTCACTTCTACCTCTCCCCAAATTAATACAAATTCTCTTCTAAACCCAAATCTTTCATACATCAAACCATATTTAATATATAATTTAATATATATGTTTTCAATGTTTTGCTTTGTCTTGTTATAATCTGTATTTGATTGTATTACAGTTCAGAAATATTGCTGTGATATATTGCATAAAACATATATTTTATTTGCCTTCCTTGCATTCATATTCTACAAACCTAAATATTTAAATCAAACACATTTACTTTGGAAGAACAACATCAATTTTCACATCTATGAAAAGTTGTTTGAAAAGACTTGAATAGCTATGCTAAACAAATTTTTACTTTTTTCCTGAAATATGACTTGAATTGCTGATTAGTAAATTGCTTTTAACAAAATGAAAAGTCAGAAAATATTCCTAATCTGTTTCCCAAGTTAAAGCATAAAATTGATAATTTATATATATTTTCATCCAAAGAAAAATCCTAGAATTAGTAACCGAAAATGTTAATTAAACTTAGAAATTGCTGGCACAGTTATCTCTTTCACCCAGCAATGGCAGATTGCCAATGGGTATCCACTGGCACATGGCCTTGACTAATTAGTGTGTAAAGTTACTAAATATTTCACCTAATTGTTAAGCAAAAGATTGAACTTTAATTAATTTTTAACAGTGTCAGTAGTATAGATTGGTACAATTAATTGTAGTGTCTCTATTTTGTGCATTCTATATTCTTTTTTATTACAAGTCTCATTCAAGAGATCATCTAATATTTTCTAGGGCAATACTAATGCTGATTTGTTTGAATAAATAAAATTCTCATTTGTAGCCTCATTTCATGATTGAGTAGCAACGTTCTATGGCCATATCTAGGCAATTATATTATGACATTTACATTCATAGTTTTTTTGACATATTCCTGTTACCCATTCATTTATACATAGTCATTACATGCTACTGGATTAATTTTTCTATTCTGAAAATTGGGTAAGAAAAGTCCAATTCCTCATTTCTGTCACAATGTTGGTGACTGATTCACCGAACACCTGGGATGCCAAGATTCTCCAGGGACCTGCTTCTTGTCTCCTCTTCTCTCTTCATTAAAATTTTGTTACATTATTGGCGACTACTTGACAGAAACAATAGCGTCAAAAATCACAGTACACACATAGTAACACATAAATATCTTTGTTAATGAATTTAAATAATGGGCCTGTTGATGAATATCTTGGAAGTGTTTCGCTGAGAAGATTTCATATGCTTTAGAGGCTCCCCTAACTACATCTACAGATGCTGAACAAGGGCCAGGACCTGAAAGTTAAGATTCCAAATGCATAGCATAGCAAATTCTTGACACTGCTTATTTTTCTCTTGAAGCTGAATTTGTTCTTCTGGTAGATATTTATATGGTCTCACCTATATACATAAAGCTTGAAAAAGACATTTAAACCCATCTCTCCATTTCACAAATGAACCAGCTTATACTGATACAATTACAAGGATATCTGAAATGTGTATTTAATTTTGCCTAAATGATGCTGGAGAAGATGATGAGAATGGAAGTCCCATTACAAAGCTACTCAGATGAAAAATGACAAATGACACCACCCACTGACTCCTAGAATTTCTGCTAGAATCACAGGTGAATAGACTGGGATTCATTGGATAACAGATATTTTGTGATACAATGAAAAAAAAAAGAAAGAAAAAATTTTAAATGTAGAACAGAAAGAAAGAGACCAGAGTCTGTTCAGTTGTGTTTAGCCTCAGCTGTGGATTGTTAGATTTCTACAGTCCTTTAAGGACAATAACTTCGCAAATTACCTTAATCATTACAAAATTACCAAACTCCTGTAGAGAATGGATTGTGATTCTACCAAAGTTCATTCCTATGATTAGGTATATCTTAAGCATACACTAATAACAGACACTCAAATAATGCAACCAACAGTAGATATATCACCAAAAAAATATATTCTTTCCAATCCCACAAGAACTTTGGTTTCACCTATGTATGATACATATTTGTGTTGGGGAAATCCTCTTCTGAGATTTTGACCAGAACAGTGAGGAGCTATTTTTATAAGGTAAGCTACTCTGGGAAACTAGGGCAGCTAAACAGGTGACTTCAAACCACACTCTTGCATATAGATAGTTCTTCTAAACAAAGCCTAAACAGAAAAATTCTAGAGTAAATGATATCATATACCAAATATACCTAACAGTTATTTGCAAAACATTTCACCCAAATGCAAAAGAATATAGTTTCTCAAAAGTGCATGAAACTTTCTCCAAAGTCGATTATATACTTAGACACAAGTCTAAATAGATACAAGAAAATTGAGCCAGTACCCTGCATCTCATTTGACCACCATGGATTTAAGCTTGTCATCCTGTCGCAAGCATCCCAATGTTCAAGGTATGCTCATAATGACTGCTCAAGGCTGAGGCATAGGGCATGCATCCAAGTGCAAAGAGATGCTATCATTGTCATACTATGAACTGTAATAGTTTGGCTTTTCCATCTTTGATATGTTGTACTTCATGAAGTGAAAGTTTTTCTTTTGTTATTCCTATTTTCTCTTCATTTTTTGTGAGAATTTTATATGCTTTCTGTTTTTAATTGTTTGTACCTAATGTGTATTGCTTCCAAATGTGCATATACATGTTTATCTCAAGGCCGGAGATCTATCTATACTTCTACACTTACTTACTTTTTTTTTTCTTTTTTCTTTCTTTTTTTTTTTTTTTGTAAAGGGTTTCTCCGGGAACCTAGGGCTTGCCAGCTAGCCAGTAAATCCTAGAGATCTTCTGGTCTCCATGTCCACAGCATGAAGCTCCAGGAGGAACCATCATGCCTGGATGCGCCATATATATATATATATATATATATATATATTCACATAATCAGAACTTTACTCACTGGTCCACTGCTCGAGCCTGAATCTTTTTTTCTTTTTTAACTCTGAAGCTTAAGAATAATATTTTTAGTATTTTATTAATGCTATTATTATATTTTTTTAGTTGAGAATAGAAATATAGCTGGGTGGTGGTGGCGCATGCCTTTAATCCCAGCACTCCGGAGGCAGAGACAGGTGGATGTCTGTGAGTTCAAGGTCAGCCTGGTCTATAGTAAGTTTCAGGATATCCAGAGCTACATAGAGAAACCCTATCTCAGAGAGACAGAGACAGATAGACAGACAGGGATAGAAAGAGAGAAATGAAGAGAAAGAGAGAGACATAGGAACTGTAGATAAAATATCTTTGCCATGGGTATTTAAGGGACTTTGACTTGTTGCCTAAAGATTTTGTGTGTCCTACACTTCAAACACAGTGGTAGCATTACTAGAAATACAAGGAGAACATTTATTTCTAAAAAAAAATCTCCTGTAAAGTGCATGGCCATAGATTAGGCTCTACCCTCCTCAAAACTTTCTGCTGTGTGGGGCTGTCTGCTCGTGAGCCAAGGACAAGGAGCACAGAAGCTCCCTAATAGTGTGTGGACTGAACGAAGGTGTAGTTGGGGCTGCAGAACCTTAACTACAAGGGGCAGACAGATTGGGTGGGAAGTTAGTGGGTTTAAACAGATAATAAGTAACTGTAAAAAAATGTCAAGTTTTGTGAATGAACTAAATGGGATGTCTGTGGAAACAAATAATTACAATGGCAATTCTAATAACTTACTTCCCAAAGTGATTAAAATAATTGTATGACCATATGGCTGCCAGGACAAATTCATGTGTTGCACTAACAGTGCCTCTTACTAACTTGTAAAGGATTGTTTGCTACCTTTTGATGTTAGAAACAGTTCCCTCCCTTTTAAAAATTTACTCGTCTCTCCTCGCCTTCCATCTTTTTTCCTTCCCTCTCCTTCCAACTGCTCAAACGAGAACATAAGAGTATAGAGAGACAATACATGCAAGCAGAGGGATGGAATAAGCTCCTTTTGGGGGCAGAAGATCACACCTCAAATTAAAATGTTAAACATAGAATCTTGAAAGAAACATTGCTACTAATGAGTAATTTTTATTTATTGTTTTAAAAGTTTCTGTAATAACTGCATCTGTAAACAGACCTTGGTATTTTCATGGCCTTGCTCCAGTTTTACTATTTTCATACCATGGTGTTCCTTCCTAATTGTAGAGTTTCATAGGACTCTGCCAAAATTTTTTTTTCTTAATAGGAAATATATGGTTGACTTTCAATATTTGTCTGCCTTGGAAATTACTGTTGGCAAATGAAATACAGATATTTTAAGCCAACAAATCAGCTTTGAATAACAGATTTCCTCCTTTCCTCCTTACATGCCTCCCCCCCCTTTCTCCTTTTCTTTTTTCTTCTTGAGTAGTCTGAAGCAGTTACTAACCAATGGTTTTAAGAACTCTTCCTTATATTCACCCTTTAACACATCTATCCCGTATGTGTTAAATTTGACAAAGCCCCTGTCTTGATCAATATTTTGCCAAATCCCTGGCTTTATGTTCCCTTCTCAGCAGGCTTTGTCTTGATCCCCATCTTGTTATTGCTGTGCCTATCCCGGTATTAGCAAAGGACCCTGTTTTATCTTTTTCCTGAGCACCCCTCCATCTGCATATCTAACTAGCCTTAATAATCTGATAAATTCCTTCATCCCCCATCTTTAATTCTTGCTTTGCAAGACTATCTTTACATCATGATAGCAAGAATCTCACCTTCAGTGTCATCTCATAGAAATTTTCCACCTACCATTCTCCACCCCTTGACTGCAAATCCCTAATTGTCGGTATTATAATAGATTCAAAGGGGATCTGAGGTTCTGTGCCTTATATCAACATCTCAGTTAAGGATAGGAATTTCCCTAATGCATTTATAGAGGGTAAAGATATTATGATAGTCCTGATTTAAACTCTTCATCAATATTTAAGAAGCATCAGTATAATTTTACTTTAGTAGTATAAGAAACATTAAATATGAGTCCTTCCTAACAAATATTATAAAATTCATGTTTACGATATGAAGTCAGATCTCTTTATCTCTCTTATTTGTAAAACCTTTATTCAAGTGTTTTAATTCCCACTAAAACTAGCAAAACTTTCATTTATTCAAAGACTCTGCTGTATTCTCAGAGCTTGCTATGATAGCTGACCCTAGTGCCTCTTTCCTTCATTTTCTTTGCACTTGTTCTTTGAAAACTGGCCAATAACAGAAGACTTTAATGTGGACACCAACCAATGGAGAGAGACAAAACTGCATTAAAATAAAAACCAAGTATACTTTTTATCTTCTAAACACACTCTCTAGATCAAGATTATTTTGCCTTGTTGAAACACTACAATTGGAGTATTAGTCTCTTTCCTTATGATCTCATACTTATTTCCAACAACAGTGTGGTGCCTCAACTTAGGATCAAATTTGTCCTTTAACTCCAGAAATCTCTCCAAGGTCCCCATAGAATTCTTTTTTATAGTTTCTGATAGACTGGGTTTCATTGATGTACCCTGACTTTGATCTAACCCAATGTTCTAGATAATATTCTACTGTATCACAGGAAGGACATTTTCTGTCTTAAGGTTTTTTTTTTTTTGTATCAGCTTATTTGCGAGACGATATTAGTTTAAAAATGGAAATCACTTAGGTAAAACCACCACTCTTGATCCCCTACAGACCTCATCATTTATGACACTATGTCTGCCTTTCTTCTTGTTAGCATAACTTTACAAAAGATAACTTAAAATTTCAATGTCTTCTATGGGAAGAACCTATGCCAGTAGTGGGTTAGATCTTATTTAGTTGTTGGCCAAACATTACAGGCTATGGCCAAGGCTATTATTTTCCATATTCTGATGATAAGGACCTATTGCTGATGATATCACTTAATTATGTCATCAAACATGAAAAACTCAAGCTGGTGCCCAAGTAGATGCCCTTATCCCTACTGACTAATGTGCATGATACTAGAAAGTACTTTGTACAATACTGGAGGAGAAGAGTAATCATAAATATCACCCAGCTACAAACCCTAATTAATTAGTGCAGTAGTGGCACAAATGTTATGGGAGTAAAAATCATTTATGCTTGGATTTAAAGTCCATTCTATGAAATGGAATCCATATCTGACACTGTTAAGGGGGCCAATAACCTGAGATTTCATTACTACTACTATTACCAATACTATTCTGCTTAAGGAATATATAACAATATATCATTCCAAATGATATATTGCTATACCCATTGATCAGAACATTATTTAGTCTTCCTCAGGGAAGTTTTTCTTAAAGTAGATTTAAATTACTAGAGATTCACAATTTGGCAATATAAAGAGATTGTAAATGTAAACATTCTAGACCTCAAAATTTATAAGTTCATCTTACTGGATTTGGTTAAAAATTGATTAAATGTATTTAAAAAGGTGCAAAGTTTAAATCTTAAATTGTGAGGATTTAAGAAAATGTCATGGAGACTAAGAAGGTGCATTAAGGTATTTAAATGCAAGTTATAAAGGTCTGAGAATGGTAAAGTTTAAATTGCAGTAAGAAAGTGACTTAAGTATTTAAATACAAGTTATTAAAGAACAAATGCAAGTAATTGAGGTCTGAGGACCTCACGACCTAGATTGTAAAGATCTAAAATAGATGTTTTTAAAACAAGTGATGGGTACAATTTATAAAGGTATGAAAATGCCTTATGGTATATAAAAATGTTTCGGATTTCTTTCCCTCAGTATGCTGTTATTATACTAAAACTTTAAAAGCTCAAAGTTTTAGCATGAACCAATAAAGCTTTACAAGGTATTAATCTAATTCTGAAAGCACTGACCTACATGTTTTAGTTGCAAAATCAAGATTTTAAGTTTCCTTTAATTGTCATTTAAATATAGACATAAAGGTACATCTCATCAGACAAAAGATATCTCTGTCCTATCTATATCTGACTCTCTGGGCTATAACCCCAAGGTGTAAATCTGTTCCAGCTGTTTTACAGATACCAATTAACTGCCTTTTCTACAGTGTGGATTTCAATCTAAGGGTAATGATAATATACCTAAAATGTTTATCTTTTTGATGAACTAAAATTCATATAAGCTCCTAAGAATCAAAGTCATGAGGCTTAGATTCACCTGTCAACAATCAAACAAAAAGGGCTTCAAATATAGCAATTTTTTTTCTTAAGCTCCTAAACTTTATCTTAACAGATTTCCATGTGGCTGATAATCACCATCTAGCAAAAGCCTACAAACTACCAACTACTAAGCACTGCACTTACTAAATGCTAAAATGAACCAGTGTAGTCAATGTAAGTGCTCCCTGTCACTTTAGCTAGAGTAGCTAATCAGATGCTTCTGATAACTGCTCCTCCTCCAGTCTAGCCTTTCAACCTTCCTGGTCTCTGACAACCTATGCCTCAGTTCAGCAGGAAACAGCTAAGGAAAACAAGGTCCCTGTCCCCATTAACAGGTTCTAGATAGGCTAAGTCAAGAAAAATAAAAATCTCGATAACATAAGGGACAAAGTAGCTACCTTTAATGCCAATTTACATACAAAAATGGACTCAAATTTATTAATAGGTAGGTTCATTAATTAAAATGGTTCTTGAAAGACAGCACTTACCCTGAGACTGGTAACTTCGTAGGATTCTGGGAGTTATAGTATAACAACAAAGCCTAATAAAAAAAAAGTTATGGTGGCATATGGTTTTGTCCATATAAGCCCCAGCAACATGTATATTGAAGCCACACAACTAACAAGTTTCCACATGGTATCCCTGACAAGATTCCATCTTGGTCAGTATTTAAATTTTAATAAAAGTTAATTTTCAGCTTTACCTTCTGTGCCACATAATCTATTACAAATCTGGGACAGGAGGCCAAGCTGCCTGTTAAACAATTCAAAGTTGAATCTGGCTTCCAGGTTCTCCACTGTCCCTTGGTCCTTTCCTCTTATAGGGTATGCTTCACATACAGAGTCCTAAATAAAAAAAAAAAAACAAGTTGGATTTTCGAGACAGGGTTTCTCTGTGTAACTTTTAGTGCCTGTCCTGGAACTAGCTCTTGTAGTAGAACTCATAGAGATCTGCCTACCTCTGTCTCCCAAGTGTGGGGATTAAAAACATGTGTCACTACCACCCAGCATAAGTTAAAAAGTTATTAAAACTAACAATGGCCCCAACTTTACCAGCTCCCAATTCAAGACCTTCTGCCCATAATGAAAAGAATGCCTACCACACAAATTTTCTTACAATCTGTAGGGCAAAGGGATTATAGAAAAAACACATCAAACTCGAAAGGCTCAACTTAAAAGCAAAAAAATGAACATCAACACCTCTAACAACACAATTGTCAACGCAATGGCCATCCTAAAAATATTCTATTTCTACAAAAATTCCAAACACCCTTCCATCTTTGTATGATGACATTACCACATGGGTAGAACGTGGAAGGACCAGACCTCTCTTCACAACAGGAAGAGATTTTTTTCTTGTATTTTTTTCAACAGAAAGTATTAACTGAAGCCTATTTAGATTCCATGTAGAAATGTCCAACATCAATCAATCAACTAGAAAGATGATCTGCCTCTTATTGACCAGTCAGAAACAGAAGAGATGGAGGGAATGCTCTCTTTGAAGAACAACAAAATCTCCTTAAAGGACTTCTGACACAGACTTGATCAGGTCATGACATCTACAGCTGAGAGCCTTGAGTCTCTCCAAAGACACATGAACTCTTTTGCTGGGGTCATGCTCTAAAACAGAAGGGCACTAGACCCAATGACAGCTGAGCATGAGGGAAACTTACCTGGAACTGGGAGAAGAATGTTGCTTCTCTGCCAACAAATCAGGTGGTGTTAAAACTAATGTCAACACCCTCAAAACCTCCACAAAAACCTACTCTCAAAATTCTAGCCCATAGAGCAAATTACATGGTTTTACAACCCCTTATTTTCTTGGCTCCTACCCTTTATCACTCCTCTGATTATGCTATGTTTTATCTTAATGCTTGTCGCCTGCCTTTAGTTCCTCCAGTTACTAAAATCATCAATAATCAGGTCAAGGTTTGTTACCAGGCCCTGAACCCTTCTGACACAGGAGAAAGGTTCCTCAGCGCTTACGATGACACCTTTCCATTATAAAACAAAACGTGGAGATGTTGGGAGGTTTTTGTTGCCTAGTAGAGGTTGTACTCTTTTATGGCCTGGGAACTTATCTCCATAGCTAGGCAACGTAGAAAGAAACTCCCTCCCTCCAGCAAATCTTCCTCCCCCTACCTGCCCTTATCTGGAGAATGTCCCTGGGCTTGGAGGACTGACCTTATCTGAAAACTGTCCTTAAACTAGAAGCCTAATTTATCTTTAGCTTGACCTTTGGTACAGATTACTGCTAAGATTTGTCCTAGGAGCTCTGCTATAGGGACCTACTGCCAAGTACAAACCTTTGTAATGGGAGGATGCTATTTAAACACAAATTAAGGTTTGTCCCCAGGCCCCCCAATCCTATATATTCCTTATACACTGGTATAAAGTTGAGCTTATTCACCAAAGTCTGTTTATAGGGCTGTCTCCACTCTTACCTAAAGTCATCTTGAACCCTATGCACTGCTTCTCTTCCCTCCACCCTCCTGGACCAATGCAGCCCACAGTCAGGAGGAAGAAGCAGAGCCAGAAATAATCAATTTTCTTCAGTGAAGTTCCATTGGGTTTATCAAATACACTCCAGGGCAGACCTAATACCTAGGAGTAATTAGCCAATGCAAAATCAATTTGATGTTTTTCTGTTTTGCTTTGGTATTCATTGTCTTATTTTTCTTTGTTTTTGTTCTTGCTTTTCTTGATTAATTTGAGGGAAAAAGAAAGAGAACGAATGAAGCTGGATTGAGTGGGTAGCAAGATTGGGAGAATCTCGGAGGAGTTGGTAAAGGAGAGAGATTATGGTCAGAATACATTGTATTAAAAAAATAAAATACTTTTAAAATATGTTATTTAGGGAACTATAAAGATGCCCAGCACTTAGAAGCATTCAGTGCTGTTACAAAGGACTGGTGTTCAGTTCTCAGCATCCAGGTCAGGACATTTACAACTAACCATAAATCTGTCTCTAGGAATCCAGCATCACCTTCTGGCCTTCCTGGGCAACCGCATAGACATGTACATATAAGGATATACACTCAAATAACAATAACTTTAAATGTTGTTATTTAGTTGACTTAAGAAATTACTGTGTACCCTTTGCAGAATTGGTTCTAATTACAGCATCTGCTGATGGGAATCTGATAGGGTAGGAGATATTCCCCATGTCCTTCAAGCTCACACTCCCTCAAGTTTCTCAGTGCAGTGGATAATATATTGTTTACACGGAGGTTTTGCTTTCTTCCATCTAACGTTTATGTCTAGATTTGAAAAACTAATATAGCTCTCAGGAAATAATTTAATGTGACTTTTAAATTGTTTGGCATTTGTTATACTTTCTCTTTATGCTCCCATGTCATCATCAAGCAGAAAAAAAAAAAAAGAGAGAACACCACAGTGCTTTGAATTATATACATCTACCACCATGGAGATGTTCCCTTAGCAATGAGTCCTTAGCTTTTCCAATGCATCAAAGCTGAAACTGCTTTAAATGGCAAAGAAAGTGTGTGGCAGGCTCATAGTCTTCTGAAATGTGCTACAATTTTCATCATCACACAAATAATACACAATAATTATAGGAAGCTTCAAAAATTGATAAAAACAGTAAAGTAAAAATTATTCAAAAGTCTTACTACCCAGTAATTACCATATCGAAGGAGTCTAGTCTCTGTGTTCCCTCTCACACACCTGATGTTACAAAACAAACATGCCTACAGGCATAGCACAGATGATACTACACTTTCCCTTATATATGAGAACATTTAATTTCCTTGTCATGTGAAGCCTAAAAACTAAAGGACCACTTTTAATTTATATCTTGACATATTGATGAAGGTAAAATTGAATAAAATGCTGGTTACAAATGCACATTCCTCATTTGAGAAAAGTCATTAATGCAATGGTTTTTTTTCTCTGTGACTAATGTGGCCAGTGGATTTTAAGCCTTTTAGAAGAAACTGAAAATAGAAATTGTTTTCAAGCCTCTACCCCCAGCCTTTCTCTCTCTGCCTTCCAACAAACAGAGAGAGGGTGATTTCTAACTTGGTTAACTCTCAAATTTTGCTGTCATCAACTTGGCTAATCAACCGGATTTATTTTCAAATTCTATTTTTTTTGTAATTAAACTATCAGTCACATAGTTTAATGCACATTAGTTATTATATTCTTGAAGCTTCAGAAGCACTGGTTAGTAAACAACAAAATTTCGTCTCTGTCCAAGCAGTGTAAGTCTTCCCAGGTCCCTCAGAGGGCAATCACTATGAGGAGCAGCTTTATGCTCTATTTCTATGGCTCCTCTAAACACATGGACCCTGTGCTTGACTTAGTCACCATGCCTTTTAGGAATGAGAAGATGGCATCTAATGGTCTGTGTTTGTTTATGTTAAGATAAGCCTTACAAATAAGACTTTGATATATTTTTCATTGTTCAATGAGCATAAATTTAATGATTCAATTTAAATTACTTTTCAGGGTCCATGCCAACAAAAACCATACATAGGTCCCTTTCTCTGCCTTCCTTTCTTTGGATTTTCATTAAATTTTATATATTTTAGACAGCATTGTGATTACTCTTTAGTGCTTGACACTATTAAAAAAATCAGATTCCTGGCTGCTATTGTCTTTGTCGAAGAGATATAATTCTTTTTCTTTTTTTAAAAAAAAGTAAACCCTTTGATACCCGAGGGAAAAAAAAAACCCAATTTACACAAGGATCAGATTTCAGCTATTTGAAGGGCACATTGTTTTTCTTCTCTGCCTGGAATGAGATTTCCATTGCTCCAGTGCAGTGGTTTTTTGTTTTGTTTTTGTCTTGTTTTTTAACAGATTCACTGAATTTATTTTAAAAATCATAAAATGTTTTATCTAATAATTTTTATTACTTTATAAATAATACCATTCAAAATTTCCACTTCCTCCCCTTCTCCCACTTCCCTCCTCCCCCACTCTCCCCCCTCCCCTTCCATTCCTAAGAGAGGGCTGTGTACCCTGCCCTGTGGAAAGTCCAAGGCCCTCCCTGATCCATCCGTGCTCAGGAAGATATGCAAATAGAATAGGATCCCAAAAAGCCAGTACATGCAGTAGAGACAAATCCCAGTGCCATTATAGTTGGCTTCTTTCTGACTCAGTTGTGAGCCACTTTCTAGTGCTTGAAGTTCTAGCAATAGCAATATGACAACATAAGGAGATCAAAGGGTTCAAATTGGAAAGGAAGAAGTCAAACTTTTGTTATGTGCAGATGATATGATAGTGTACATAAGTGACCCCAAAAACTCTACCAGAGAACTCCTGCAGCTGATAAATACCTTCAGTAATGTGGCAGGATACAAGATCAACTCAAAAAAATCAGTAGCCCTCCTATGCACAAAGGATAAAGAAGCAGAGAGGGAAATCAGAGAAACATCACCTTTTATGATAGCCACAAATAGCATAAAGTATCTTGGGGTAACACTAACCAGGGAAGTGAAAGATCTATTTGACAAGAATTTTAAGTCTGAAGAAAGAAATTGAAGAGATACCAGTGCAGTGATTTTGAACCTCCATGGAGTACAGAAATCTCACCAAGGCCTTGTCCACCTCGGTGGGGCTGATCTTAAACCTCTACGACACAATCCTATGGTTGCTGAATAGTTTTGGAACTTTATTATTCCAGTCACTGTTCCTCTCTGGAGTTACTGAAATCTTACTCAGCAATTCAAACTGGAACTAGCCCACAACCTGAGTGAGGAACAGCATAAGGTTTTTAGTTTCTTTCACTAATTTCCCTCTTTTCAATACTTTACCCTGAAAGTGGTTTCTATTTTTTGAGGATTTGTCAGCAAAATTTCCCCATTTCAGTATAACCGTTTGTCTTCATATGAACTTAACTTTCCAGGCTTACGATAAAAATAAATATAGCTTTTACGAATCCAGGGGTGAACCTCAAACTCTCCTCAGTGCACTCCAGCTCAATTAGACCCCCCAGCATCAGTTTGCTGACCTGTGGGGATATCTAAAGGCTTTCCTTCCCTTGTTTCCTTTTGAGGCTTTTGTAATGCAGGCTATTCTATAACAGACAGAAAAAAGTAAATAAATTTGTCTTAGATTTAAATTACTGATCAGGCCTCCAGATGTCACAAAAATGCCCTTCATTAGCTGCACCCAGGCTTCTGGCTTAAAGGGAAATTCATCTGATACCTTTTCCTTTTAAAATCGCGTTTATTCACTGTATGTTTTATACACATTCCTAAAATATTTTTGTTTATTTGCATATTGTTTTTATTTACATTTAATGCCACTTTTGGGTGTGTTATAATGCACTAAATATTAAACCCATAGTCTACTCTTTTTTTTTTTTTTTTTTTTTTTTTTTTTTTGAGACAGGGTTTCTCTGTGGTTTTGGAGCCTGTCCTGGAACTAACTCTTGTAGACCAGGCTGGTCTCAAACTCACAGAGATCCGCCTGCCTCTGCCTCCCAAGTGCTGGGAATAAAGGCGTGCGCCACCACCGCCCGGCCATAGTCTACTCTTTAAAATTTATCTGTACATGACTTCCCCCTTTTCCCTTTAGAATCGTTATTAACTCATCTCCATTGCTGTAAGAGGCTGTTTTTTTCCCTGCAAAGTGGGGACATCTTAGCTTTGCACCCTCTTCATACTGTGTGCTCAGGTAATGATCACTTTTCAAGGTGACCAAAGGTAAGATGATCCTACTCAGAGCTACTGGTTGAATAGGAACTCTAGATTTTTATCTTGAATGAGCTATAGAAGCTTAAATACCATCATAATATTTTCCCTTTTGCTTGTAGCTTTAGCTAATGTTTGTATAATGACATAATTAGTAATTAACTCTGTGCCAATCTGGTTTATTTTTAAATTTTATCATGCTTCTTAGTCTTTGTTTCCCTCTTTCACTTAGAATGAATAAATACATTAAAATCAAATTAATCTTTTATACCATGTTATCGATTTTATAACTACCTTCATATTATGTTGGGGATTAAATCATTACTCTTTAAATTATCACAATTCAGTTGATATGTTGCTTTACTAATTCACAGTCCAATACTTTGACTGAACATTTAGTAATGGCTTTGTGTTAACACAGCCCAGTTTCTTGGAGGGGTGAACACTTATACACCCAAATTTGGAAAGTGAGGCAAAAACAATGGCAATTTCCATTTATATTTCACATTAATTACAGAAAGCATGGAAAATAGTGTGTTATTTGTAGTAAAACATGAGATCAACTTTTTACCGTTACTTTATTTTTATAAAGGTAAAGAGCTTTGTTACTTTCCTTCATTTTATGGTCTGGTTGTTTTTAAATGTTATATATTTTATTGTGAAATGAGAAAATGCTATGGCCATACAGACTAGTGACATGGGGTGCTTCGTTAACTCAGTGGCTCCCTTTTTTAGTAGTGTGGTTGGAGCTTAGATTTCCTCCTGCATTCGGTTCATATCATAATATCTGTTGCTATGGCCACTATTTGTGCTGCCCTAACTGTCATTCGCTGTCTTGCCTGCTCATCATTCTGATATGACATCCCTAAATTAGAGACTAAAAATTTTTTATCCTACTTCAGTTGTTTTGGTATTATAGCTAGTGGAGAGTAGAGTATATTAAAGATGTGATATTCACATCTAGTATTGTTTCTTTAACTACACGGTGACACTCCCTGTGATTTCTTTCTGTTCAAGTTGTACCAGACTGAAGTGTCCCTTACCTCAAAGTGACTTTCCTATTCCTTCAATAAATTATTTTCTAAAAGTGGATATGTAGTTTTGTTTTCTTTGGGGATGTTAATCGTAGAAAGTTGTTGCCAGTGAAACTGTGAGTTCTTTTTTCCTTAATTTAAAATATTCTTCATTTAACATTTTATATTTTATATTGTAGCAAATAATATTATGAGAGTTTCAACTTTCTAGGGTACTATGAAAAGTAAATGTATAAGGAATCCTTTTGTACTTTCCACACAGCAGAAGAAAAACCTAATAATCATTACAAATAAATGCAACCTTTCCAGTATTACCTGTTTGCTGGACAGTAGGCTAAGAAACCCTTCCTTCCTTCCTTCCTTCCTTCCTTCCTTCCTTCCTTCCTTCCTTCCTTCCTTCTTTCTTCCTACATTTCTTTCTTTCATATAAGAAATCACATTTAAAGCCTACAAGCATTCTGCAAAGTGAGCACTGGCAACTGGACTGCACAAGGAAGAAGAATGCAGCTAAGAGGCAGAATGCATGGGTACCGTGTGGGGTTTTTTCTTCAGCATCAAAAATACACTTCAATAAAACAAATGAAGTGGGAAATATAGAATGATGTCAGACTTGCCTCCAACGTTCTTTCCCTCACTTCATTTGACATTGTTTGACATTGCTCTCTCTCTCTCTCTCTCTCTCTCTCTCTCTCTCTCTCTCTCTCTC
>NC_022012.1:58424150-58450391 GCF_000317375.1 Microtus ochrogaster
TCTCTCTCTCTCTCTCTCTCACACACACACACACACACACACACACACACACACACACACGCAGAGTCTTTTATTGTTCTTGTTTGATCAACCCTCCAGCAGTTGGCTATGAAATTTATGTGTGCTCAATATATGGACTGTGTTTCATTTCTTAAAATGTTCCAATTAGATCTTAAGTCTTTATAATTTTACTTAGGGTAAAATAGTTTCTTCCTGAATCTTAACTTAGGCCTTGCTATTTTAGTTACATCTGTTTTCATGATCATAATGCCAGCCTTTGAACAAATGTAGGCATTTTCTAGCACCCATGAGTGCTAAAGAAAATAATCTCCTTAATGTGTTTTATTTAAATATTCAAAGATGGATTTGAGATTAACTTCACCCATTTTACACATGCACACACACACACACACTCATACACACACATTTGCAAACTGTAGCTATTGTGTTTGATCACAGCATTAGAAACTAAATAGTTTTATGATGGCTATTTGCATACTGGAAAAGTAAACACAAGGAGGGGCTTCTGTTGCAAAGGAGCTGGAAACTGAGCAGGTGGGAGTCTGAGAATCTGTCAGCTGACCAAAATAGAAGGCCTGGTTGTTCCCTGGGTTGTGGGTGGTGTCAGGGTACAATGAAAAGTTGAACAAGTTGGATTCTGACATCCATTGCTGAATGGATGGATGAATAGACAGACATACTCAATAATGATAAAACTCACACCCGCTGGTTGCCCTTCCATCAGTTCCTCGTTTACTCTATTCTGGTTGTCAGGTCACTGTACACCTTCGAGGTATGTTGTTTTCCCTCAGATGCTCTTCCACGTGCATCTTCTCTCTGGAAATGCCTTCAAATACACACACACACACACACACACACACACACACACACACTCACACACACACACACACACACACACACACACACACACAATGTGCTTTGCTAATCTCCCAAGTCTCTACTAATCCAGTGATTAATATCTAATAAGGAAGAAGCTTCATATAAACCCCTCTATTAGCTCCTCTATTTCCCAATTTAAATGTTTGAAAAATAGAAAACTCCTGCTATCTGTTTACTCAAGTCAATCCCCAGGCTTGTATTTGAAAATTCTCTTTTCTTTCACTGAAGTCACAGGAATCTATTCATTCTGGAACTCTCAACTGGTCTAGAAACATATTTTTGTAAGATGATTTTAATCTTTAAAAGGCCTTGCCTGTTCTTTCTTGAATTTCCCTCCCAGCCTCCAAATAAACAAATCACACTACTCTCTACTATATATCCACTAGTAATTACATCACCTTTAAAAATAAAATATAATATCTGGGCAAACAACAAATCATTAAACAGCCTTTTCTTTCACCTTTTTTATGCTTGTCTTTATAATGTGCTTTTTGCTGTGGGTACACTGAATTTATTCTTCCTGGAATACACTAAGCTTAATGTTCTTGTGGGTAATTTTCTTTTATATGACTTTACTTTACTGGGCCCTTTGTTGCATTAGTATATCTGATTATTTCAAAATTTTCATGAGGTTTTCTCAAACCCCCAAATTCCAACTAATGATTTCAAAGCTGTCCTGTTATTAACCCATGAGGTCTGGTGTTTTGTTCTTCATGCCTTCGTTTATATATTTACTTAATTTCTTCTTTCATGATGACTGACACCAAGTCTTATTTGCTCAATGTTATAGCAATAAACATTTGTGGAATACTTGAATGAACAGTCAGTTGACTATATGTGGACATAAAGACAAACATGAAAATGTTGGAATTTGTATTAATAATAGGGAGAATCAATTATAACAATATTGTTAGTAGTAAGTGAGGATTTCACAGAGGTGGCATGGAGAAGTAGGTTGTGAACTTTTTAGAGCAGGGAATTAAAGGGCAGAAGCTAAAGGACCACAGCTGAATATAAAAATAATGAAGAGAATCAGTCAACTGAAAGCTTTCAGAAATTCATTAGGCTTTATTTATGGCTCTCTCTAGATTATTGCCTCTTGACTTCTCTTTCATAGCCTTCCTCTGTTGAAATGTAGACTTAATGAGGTTATCCATTTGTCACTGAAATTTTGATTTCTCATAAGACAGTCCTCTGAACATTCTCAATTTCACATAGTGAAATTTTAGACCCACTATCCCTTCATTAGAACTGACATTTCACAGGACACCCCGTTTCTGCATTAGTCTGTACCTCAATGCCTGAAGAAGGTACATGGGAAATTCCAGCAAAATGTGAAAGAAATTGAGAGAAGAAATATGAATATGTATTTAGAGTAAAATGTAGCAATTGGGATTCTTTGGTATTGTCTTTTCTTAAAAGGGCAAATAAGATTTGACTACTCAGAATAGACATAGTATGGACTCAGAATGTCCTTGCAAGTGTTGTCAATAAACATGCCTAAGAGCTTGTACACACATCAATTATTCTAACAATGTTGGCAAAGTTAGCTATCAATTAATGGTGTAATAGAAGTATTTTTATATTTATTTATTTGTTATACAATATTCCTTCTGTGTGTATACAACTGCACGCCAGAAGAAGGCACCAGACCCCATTACAGATGGTTGTGAACCACCATGTGGTTGCTGCGAATTGAACTCAGGACCTTTGGAAGAACAGGCAATGCTCTTAACCTCTGAGCCATCTCTCCAGCCCCAATAGAAGTATTTTAATTCTGGGAGTAGCAACAGTAGAGTAACAATGGCAATGTGATAACAACATTTTCTGAGGATCAATTAGCAATATACCTATACTTTCTTTTTTAATGCTGTAGACAACCATAATCAAATTAGAGTTTTGTGGAAATAGCTGATAAACATTGCAGAAAACCACATGAACACATCGGTTTTTTCTGTGTAAGTCTTCAAGCAGAAATTTATTGTGAATAAAAATTTTGATAGCACTCTTTATTATGTGGTCCAGTGGCTTTGCATACAAGGTTGGGACAGCTCAACAGACTTATTCCTTATCATTCAAAGATCTTAAAGGTCTTTATAATTTAGGACTTTTTCTTCTTTTTTTCTGATATACTAAGACTGGAAGATACTAATCCAAGTAACATATTTTGACTACTGTGCTAACTTTCCATGGTTGGGACCAGGTTCTTGACATAGGCAGCATGTAAGTAGAAAGGCTGTACTTGGGTTCATGGTTTCAGAGACTTAGGACATTGTTCACCTCATCGCCTTTGGGACTTTGTTAAGACAGTAATCATGGCAGAGGGCAGACAGTGAAGAAAGTTACTTACATTGTACTGTCCAGAAAGCAGAGAAAGAGAAATGACAATGAAAGCAAAATAGAATGTAGCTGTAAGAATGAGTACTCCCTTATAGTATGATTGAGCATCTTTTGGGTATATGCCCAAGAGAGTGATATTGCTGGGTCTTGAGGCTGGTTGATTCCCAATTTTCTAAGAAACTACGAAATTGATTTCCAGAGTGGTTGTACAAGTTTGCATTCCCACCACCAATGGAGGAGTGTTCCCTGGTGTGAGAAATCCTTCTGTATATGTGTTGCTTTTATTGATTAACGAATAAAGTAGCTGTCTTAGGACAATGCCTTGACATAATATAGCCAGGCTGGAAGAGAGATATATATATATATATATATATATATATATATATATATATATATATATATATATATATATATATATATATACAGTAGCTGGAGTCAAGGAGATGCCATGTAGCCAGCAGAGGGGAAAGACACAATCTGGAAGTAGGTGGGAACCGTACTGGTAGGCCATGAACCTCGTGGTAAAATATAAAATAATGGAAATGGGTAAATTCTAGATGTAAGAGCTAGCTAACAATATTCTTAAGTTATTGGCCAAGCAGTGATTTAAATAATATAGTTTATGTGTGATTATTTCAATTCTGTGTGGCCGGGGAACGAATAAGCAGCCTCCTATGACAGTTCCCTTTACCCCACATCCTCTCCAACATAAACTATCATTGGGGTTTTTGATCTTAGCCATTTTGACTGATGTAAGATGGTATCTCAGAGTTGTTAGTCAACTATGTTCGTAGCAGCATTATTTGTAATACCATACCTGGAAACAACCCAGATGCTCCTCAATCAAAGAATGGATAATAATACGTGGCACATTTACTCATTAGAGTACTACTCAGCAGGAAAAATACAATGACATCTTGAAATTTTCATGCAAATGGATATAACTAGAAAAAAACATCCTGAGTGAGGTAACTCAGACCCAGAATGATGAACAAAGTATGCACTCACTCATAAGTGGAGACTAACTGTAAACAAAGGATATTGAGCCTATAGTTCATGATCCTAGAGAAATGAAGTAACAAGGTGAACCCTAAGAAAAATATACATAGATATACCCAGAAAGGGAAAATAGACAGCATTGTCTGACAAAATTGGAGGCATGGGGGTGAGGGGAGAAAGGAGGGTGGAGGGGAAAGAGGAGAAGGGGGAGGGGAAGAGAACTTGAAGAAACAGGATAGTCGAGATGGAGGAGGGACAGAGATGAGAGCACGGAAAGATGTATTTTGATTGAGGGAATTCAAATTCAAATTTCAATTCAATCAAATATATCTTTTATTGCTCTCATCTCCCAACATTCAGTTCTGTTTTCCCTGCCCACTTAAGTTCTGCCCTATCAAAAGGCCAAGGCAGTTTCTTTATTTATTAACCAATGAAAGCAACACATAAAACAGAAGGCCCTCCTACACCGGAAAAACAGTTACTATCACAAATGAAGACTCATGATTATGAGGAATATTTGCATGAGTGAAGAGGAATGAATAGATACGTGCTCTCATTTTGTCATTTCTAATATTAAAAAAAGTTTAGATAAATATAGTTGTGTTTATATTGTCTTACCTATTTATGTGAGAAAACCAACAGGGAAACAAAATCTATGAACAAAACTGTATAAACATTTGTGTGTGGTAGGCTATGCCTTCAATCTCAGCAAAAGAGTGGCAGAGGCAGGAGGAGTTCTGTGACTTCCAGCCTATCTGGTCTATATAGGGAGATCTAGGCCAGCCAGTACTATATAGTAACATGTCATTGGAAAACAATCAAGAAAGCAAACAGACAAACCCTCTGCTAAGTCCATTGATAGTCTTCTCAAAAGTTACAAGGAATACTTCCTCCATATCAGGAATTAGTAAACTCTTGGATTATGAGCACACACTTAAGAAAAAAAATAACCTTAGACAAGCAATGTTCAGATACAAAACAATAAAAAATAAAAGTGAACTGTAGAGTCTATTGACTCTTAATTTATTTGAAGACAAACTAAACTGAGCATATAATTCTTGTGAAAATGTTTATGTCATAGTTCTACAGAGAATATTAATCCTACTTATAAAAATTTCTATGTGTTCTTATAATTGTTTCATATATTTTTGACTAGTTTACTTCTCAATAATAAACTTGATTCTCCAACCAAATCAAAAATTTTTTATCTAAACAGTTCTTCATTATTTTCTCCAATTTCCAAAGGACCGCACTCAATTGCACCTTTATTATTCTAGACATTTTTGTTTTAACACTCCCATATATCTTTTAAGTTGATTCAACATGCCTTTTCAAGTTCAATAGTTGGTTTCAAAAAAGGCCAGAAAACATTAAATTTCTTTTAAATTTAATAACATAAAATTTTGAACTAACCCAATACATCTGTTTAAGCAATAAAAATGGAACATATCAAAGGGGAATATCTGTTTCAACACTTCAGTGCACCTGTCACCGAGAAATGACTAATCAGATAACCTGCCTTGGAAGCTACTGACAGCAAGTGAAATGTTAGAATGTCTGAAGAAGTACAGCATTGTTGGTGGGGAATAAATAATGTAAGAGCAATGCAAACAGAGAAACAGAAACAATGTTAAAGCAATTGACACAGTAGAGGTAAATATATAAACTCTAGAGAGGATGTAGAAAAATAAAAATAGGTGACACCTAGAAAGTCCTTGATGCTAAGAATAACTTACATGGAGTGAAGGGGAGAGGTTAATAACTTAGCATTGCTTGACATTCAAATGACAAACCTATCCATAAAGGAAGCTAGTCTTCAACTTGATAACTGTGTTAATAACACATATAGATAGTGTCCTAATATCAAGCAGAGGTCTGAATCACAAGATGAGAAACAATAATACTCTTTTCTGCCCAAGATAAGGCATACATAAATAAAAGCAGCAGGGGTATGAAGACAAATCAGATGAAGGCAAATCAGATGAAGGCTTTATCTGGACTACAAAGAAATGTCTCCTGCCCACAAGGAACTTATAACATTAAATCAAAGTGACAGTACCCTTAAGGTGTAAAAGAAAAGATTATATTTTGTTACATAATGTAGGATAACATATTAAAGTATTAAAAAAGGTGTAAAGTCTACATCATCAACAGTGCACATCATGGTATCATGACACACTGAATGTGAAAAGATAGAAGTGTTTTCATTGAAATAACATGTCATTTTATATATTTTTATTTCAGGAATATAAATAGTACCAACCAAATCAAGACTAGTATTAGTTAACAATGGCAATCAGAAATTAATAGTAAAACTATTCATGCTGGACATAGTGGCACACACCTCCATATGATCAGACGTTTCCTGTCCCAACTGCCCAGTCCCAAATAATCAATTCAGAGGCTGAATATGAATTATAAATGCTCAATCATTAAATTAACCAATTTCTATTAATCTATGTATTGCCACATAACTTGTGGCTTTACCTGACCTCTAGTGTAGCAAGCCGTACAGGATCGCCATTACAAGATGGCACCGACATCCTGTCTTGTTGGTTATAAACAACTCCATATTTGGCTAAGCCTTTGGGAGCTGCATGTCCCCCACTTCCCGCATGCGCAGTGGATAAGGGTCGTTGGGCCTATCCCGACGCAGTCTGGTGTCAGCTGATGATGGCAGCCAATCACAAGGCGACCCGTGTGTCAATTCCCGATATAAGCAGCTGCCTTAGGGCTCTCGGCCCCCCCCCTCTCGCTTCCTGCTCTCCCTCGCTTTCTGCCCCTTGCTTCCTGCCCCTCTCGTTTCCTCCCCCCTCTTGCTTCATGCTCCTTCCACCAAGGGCACTCCAATTAAAGCGTGATCTGAGAAGAATCCTCGTGTGGTGGTTGTTTTTTCTCACTGGTCGAGGAGTTCACCGCAGCTGGTGCCAAAAACCCGGGATCTTCGGCTGCCAGGCGAGAGGCCGAAAAGGATTCATAACTCAACATGCGGAGTGGTGACATAGGTAAGTCTTTCCAAGTATGCTGATTGCAGTCAACAGGTGCACCAAATAATCCTCAAGGTAAAAATTGGGGGTCCGCAACAAAAGCGGGTTTTCTGCTCTCGCCGGTAGAAGGGAGAGTGGAGGTAATAGAGCTGCGACCAAAGCAGACGGTTTAAAGTATTGCCACAACCAAAGTGGAAGGTTTAAAATGAAACTAAAAGGAAGAATGGGATTTTAGAATGGGCGCTTCAACATCACACCTGATTTTTCTGGCTCTTAACGAGCTGTTACGGAGCACTTTGGAGAGGTTTTTGGCTGAAAGTGACACAATTGCTCTTTGGTTTGCTGTCTCTGTCAATCTTAATGTGTCATCCTGTGATAGGCTTGGTAGAGATCTGGATTTTGCCGCTGAACAAAGTATGCTAAGAAAGGGAATTATACTCTTTTGGTTTGAGTTACCGAAGCCTCCGGACTTTGTAGTGGACTGTGAGCAACTGCTGCTCCAAGATGCAAAGCTGCAAACAGGGGACCTGCCTTGAGGACCTACAAGGCTAGAACGCTAGGCCACTCCCAGCATGGGCCTCAGGGCATAGAAGTGCAGCACAACTGTGGTAAGGCTCACCAGCTTGAACGGTTGGGCTCAGCCACTCTGCTCAGCCACGCCTCCAAGCAAGGCTGAGCGGCTGAATGCATGTTCTTATGGTTAAACTTTGTATTTAGGCCCAGAAGGGGTATTGCTAAGTTTTGAAGTAGATATTTGCCTAATTTTAAAAATATATACATAATGGGGATCCCTCAATGCTGGGGAGACTCTCACTCAGGTCTCGGGTTGGCGCGAGACCCCCCCCCCCCAGGGCTCGCCGGAGACTGTCCTTGCTGAGGTCCCGCACAGCTTTGGTTGGCTGGGGAGGAGTTCGACCCCGAGTGACCGGGAGAAAGAATTTTTGATAAAAGGGGCCACAACCCAGTGGTCCGGAAGGGTAATAAATTCCAAAAATCCAATGGTGGTGGCAGGAGGACAACTTCCTGCCTCTCGGGACCACTCCCAAGGTCATAATCCACTACTTCCTAAAACAGTACTGTGATAATTGCAGCTTGAAAACCTGTTTTTCAAGATTACAGTCTAACTTTGTCTTCAGCTAGTTTCTGGTACAGGGTCGCTGAACAGGCTAGTCCTAGATTTTTGATTCTCTCTTCCTGCTGGAGGAGACTGGATTTGTTCAGGTTTTTCAACACGATATGTGTCCCAAAGGTTATACTAATTATAATTCAGCTATGTCAAGTGTGTATATTAAATGTAAAACTTATTCTACAACAGTTTTATAAAAAATGCTGTTTATGGCTAAATCTTCCCAGTTTTGCCAGTTAAGATATTAAACTCTTAATTTAAAACAGTAGCCTGTTCTGCTACAAAAGGACAGGATAAAAGCTGAAAAATGATTTGACAAAATATTGACTGTGATCAATGCTTCTTATACTAAATAACAGATTCATTGATAATTTTAAGATTGATTCCTGGACAAATGTCTTTACTCAATTCAAAGGCAAAAAACCATAATCTTTTCCCAAAAGATCATTGCTACAATTCACACAACTGTATTTTGCTAATGTTATAGCAAAAAATCCCTTAAAGGATTTTATGCTAAATTTTACAAATGGCTCTTCCAATGGAAAACTGCATATATGGCTAATAATAATAATAAAAAAAGATTGTGGAGCATAACAAGGCTCCTTGAAAGCAACTCATAAAAGTTACAAGCAGATCCTAATGCAAATGGATCTGGCATGATAACACCAAGCTAACCTTTGCTAAGGCAAGGTGGAAAAGCCCTTGCAATGCATTATGAAAAAACCCTACCTATATATATTTGGGGTCGAGGATATGTTTATGCTTTTTTCACAGAAAGAAAATAAAATCTGGGCCTGATGATATCGTGGCTGCGGACGTCCCACAGAGGAGTTCCAGAGGAGATTAGAGAGAGGTCCTTGGTCCAGTCTTCACTGCCCCCAAGGAGAGGAATGCCTGATAACTGAACCTGCTGTGCCACTCTGCAAGGTGTCATTCTGCCTTGAGAGTCCAGGGAGACCTGGCTGAGATAAGTGCCAGGATGTGCTTCAGATAGCTGAATCCAGCTCACCTCACCCAGGATTCCCACCTGCCCTGAGGCAAAAATGCTAAGCTGCTTCTGATGCAGACTAAACATCTGACAGTTTTAACCTTTGGGACACAGAACTCATTTTAATTAAAATATTAACCCCTCTTCACTTAAGAAGGGGAAAGATTGGGGTTCCTGTCACTGTTGCTCAGAGACTGGAACTGATGGTATTTAATAACAACAATGTATGTCATTGTGCTCTTACTGCAATTGATCCAATGATATCTGTAACTGTTTATAGATGTTGGGAAAGGTTTGAAAAACGCTGTAAAATGTTTGGGTTTAATGCATATGCTAAGAATTTTAGATTTTGATCACTTTTACACTGCCCTAATTGTTGGCAGGCAGCACACGTAATTTTATGTGGAATAGGCATTTAGGAAGGAGGATACCTAAGGCCAGACTAAAAGGTGGATACTGGGTTTGGAAAATGCCCTTTCTTCTTGTTCGGACATGGAGTTATTGGTGCCCAAATTATATCATTAGGAGCTACTCACAGCCTTTTCATTAATGATAGACACAGGGGCCCAAAGACGGGAGTTAATGTGGAGTTCTCGCCTAAACAGCACACCATACAGAGGTTGTATAAACCGGCTCAACATGGCATGGTGTCAGGATGAGAATTGCACTCCACATGGCCTAAGACAGGGTGCCCTATGATCTGCACACTTTATACCTTTTATTTGAGTAGCTCCAAGGATGGGTGACTTTTGGCAGGACATCCCCCAACCTAAGACAGGGTCCTGGGAACCCTAGGATGGGTAAGGGGGAAAAAAGACCTGGTCCCAACTTGACCTAAAAATCATAAGGCACCCCTCTGTTCCCAGGAGAGGTAAATTGCTTCACCATTCGAGAGGAGGGTCTCTCCTTGTCCAGTCCCTTCTCCTTTAGATCTGACACATCGTTGGACTCTGACCTGATGCCCTCCACTTAATAGCTGCCTGTCTTTATAAAAGAAAGGGGGAACTGTAGCGAGCCGGACAGGATCACCATTACAAGATGGCGCCGACATCCTGTCTTGTTGGTTATAAACAACTCCGTATTTGTCTGAGCCTTTGGGAGCTGCTTGCCCCCGCTTCCCGCATGCGCAGTGGATAAGGGTCCTTGGGCCTATCCGGACGCAGTCTAGTGTCAGCTGATGATGACAGCCAATCACAGGGCGATCTGTGTGCCAATTCCCGATATAAGCAGCTGCCTTAGTGCTCTCGGGCCCCCTTATTACTTCCTGCTCTCCCTCGCTTTCTGCCCCTTGCTTCCTGCCCCTCTCATTTCCTCCCCCCTCTTGCTTCATGCTCCTTCAACCAAGGGCACTCCAATTAAAGCGTGATCTGAGAAGAATCCTCGTGTGGTGGTTGTTCTTTCTCGCTGATCGAGGAGTTTGTCGCACTCTAGCATGTCTTGCTTCCTGGGTCTTTTCTGAGTCTGCCTTCTTTTCATTCTCAATTTTGCTTTCCACCTGTCTTTCTAGTTGCTGGCCTGTCAGCTTTTATTTTAATCAACGAGAGTAATACATATTCATAGTGTAGAAAAGGATTGTTCTACAGAATTTCCCCTTTTTTTGTATAACTAAAAGGGAAACTTTTTCATTGTTTAAAATATACTTATTTTTTTAATTTCATCTTACATTCCATTCACATTTTTCCTTCACACCTCTCCTTGTGTCCCTCCTCAACCACTTGCAAGCCTACCCCACATCTACTCCTCCCAATAGATAAGGGCTCCCATAGGGAGTCAACAGTCTGCCACATTTAGTTGGGGCAAAACCAAGCCCCTCCCCCCTGTATTAATGGTGAGCATGGTATCTCACCATAGGGAATAGGCTCTAATAAACTAGCTCATGGACCAGGGATAGATCCTGATTTTACTGGCAGGGGCCCCTCAGATAGTCCAGGCTTCACCACTGTCTCCCATATATGGAAGGCCTAGTTTGGGCTCATAGAAGCTCCACAACTGTATATCTAGAATTCATGAGTTTCTAAGAGCTTGGTTCAGCTATCTATCTATCTAATTTCTCCTTCATGATTTTGACCTACTTTGTTCATATACTCTTTATTTTCTCTCTTTGACTAGATAAGCTTAATATAGTAAAAGTATATACAAAAGAGGCATTAAGTAAGAATTACCATAACATATTCAATCTAATTTTATTCATCAAAATTAGAGAAAATACTTAAATTTCCCTCTTATCTTAATGAGTCTAAATTTTTGTATCTAATTTATCTTTAATCATAACTAAGGAATACTATAACTATCTAATCTCCAATTCTTTCAAAAACTTCAGAAAGGTAAAATGTTACCTAATGGTAGGGACATCTCACTTCCTAAACAGTTACCCAATATTATTCTGTAATGTTGGGGAATCCATCTTTGACACACAGACCCAGAATATCTGATAGACATTTTTTAGAAGCAGGAAAATTTTGGAGGACTGTCATACCTTGGTTTGGCAAAGTTTGGCAGTTGCCTTTCCTGCATCTGTGGGTTCAGTTTGGACAGTATATTGTCAGCAATTGAGGCAAGGGCAGTTTCTTGGACCACATGGATAGCTTTTTCCATAAAGAAAGCAAAGTCCATATGGAGTATTTTTGACACCTATCATCCTCTTTGAAGCAATTGGTGCTGTCAGGTATAGACGTGTCTCACCTTTGAGAAAAGTCTATGTTATTAAGACATTTTAAATGGCATATTCTATAGGTGTTTGAAGTATTTGAAGATTGTCTTTCTATCTAAAATATGTATCTGTATACCTAGTAAATCTAACTAACATGATCACAAGTTTGATAGATATGGCCGACTATTATAGACAACTAATTATTAATCTGAATTTCTTAATTTTACATTAAAATTTTAATTGAGCTGCATAAACATAATACCTTAAACAAAAAAATATGCATACAATATAACAAAATTGACTTTAAATTTGTATCAATAAACTACTATCTATACCAATGTAAACTATTTTGAAATTAACTGTTATTTTTTGGATCAAAGTAGATTAAAATAATCTACCATTCCCCCCATAATTGATATATCATATTACCCTTACTCGTTCTAGAAAGAGATCTCTAAATTTAATTTTTGTTTAATCTTTTTTTGACTATGACCAATAACAATTTGTAACCAACTTAAATAAAAACATACATTTATAACAAATATTTTGGTGGTATGGTAGGTTCTTCTGTCTATGTGATGCTTTTATTG
Source organism: Microtus ochrogaster (assembly GCF_000317375.1). Lineage (NCBI taxonomy): Eukaryota > Metazoa > Chordata > Mammalia > Rodentia > Cricetidae > Microtus > Microtus ochrogaster. Next base: position 58,436,731 of record NC_022012.1, read on the forward strand.
TTAATGTATAAAGAACTGGCTTGGCCTATAGCATGGGAGGAGGAAGGCAGAATAAGAGGGACATCATGGAGCCACCACCAGAGATAGATGTGCTAAAACTATGTTGGGAGGTCACGACCTTGTGGTGATGCACAGATTAATGGAGATGTGTTAAATTAAAATGTAAGAGTTAGTCAAAAGCAGTGATTTAATTAATACAGTTTCTGCATGATTATTTTGGGTCTAAGATAGCTGAGCGGCAGGGAAGAACAAGCAACCTTTCCCCAACAAATTGACGCTAAAATGGCTATCTAAGATCACTTAAAACCTAAAAAAGCTTAAAAAGAAATTCTAGGCACCGAAAAACAAAGTTTAGCTTCAATTTTTTATCAGCTGGCAGTGTGTTGCAGCTCCCTGAAGGGAGGTTTTCTTGATTCACTAGTAGCAACAAAAAAAAAACAGTATTTTTTTTTTAAGGCAGCTTCCTGGGCCATGGTGCCAGGGCAAACTCTGGCTATGGAGCATTTGAATGGCATTAGTGGGCCTGGGTGTGTGTTTGCCCTCTCAGGGTCAGAGGAAGTAGCTGAGACCAGCTCAGCACCCTCCCACCTGGGCAGGCAGTGAGATCAGGACTACTAGGCATGCACAGACAGGAGAACAAGGCAGATTCTTGCCACCATATGCAGAGATATTTCCAGGCTGCAGGGCATATTTAGCTATTACTCAGATAAGAAGGGTTTATGTGCTGCACACTCATTCTCAGAGTTAAAATGCTGGTGGTCCTATCTGGTGGACCCAGAGCTGGCATTAATGGTATGTCCACCATTTTAAAAGTGGAGAGAGGCAAAGCCATCATTCGGAATAGCTGCACCAAGGTTATTACCATTTTAAAAGCTCTTCAAGACAGCAAAGAATTACAGATAATGCAATAAGGACTGTCCAGGCAGCAAGATGTCGCTGTCAATTTTAGAGTTTTGGAATTGTTTTCAATGAACTTTCTGTTTACTTAGGCAATATTATATCCTTCTGGAGTCTGATGAAGTTGACAAATTTATAATTATAGTTACAGTTTTCCTTAGTTATGATAAAGATAAAATAGATATAAATATTGTAACTGTAATTCTTCCTTAATAACTGTTCTGTTGTATGTAATTTTACTATGTTAAAGTCAAAGCCTTCCTTTTTGTTTAAACTGAAAAGGGGAAATGGTGTGGGAGGTCCTTTTGTCTATGTGTTGCTTTTATTGGTTAATGAATAAAGAACTGGCTTGACCTATAGCATGAGAAGATAAAGGTGGAGTTAGCTGCCATGGAGCCACTGCCAGAAATAGATTATACTGAAACTTTGCTGGTAGGCCACCACCTTGTGGAGATGCAATCTTCTTTTCTTTTCTTTTGTTGTTTTTGTTTTTGTTTTTGTTTTTCGAAACAGGGTTTCTCTGTGGTTTTGGAGCCTGTCCTGGAACTAGCTCTTGTAGACCAGGCTGGTCTTGAACTCACAGAGATCCGCCTGCCTCTGCCTCCCAAGTGCTGGGATTAAAGGGGTGTGCCACCACCACCTGGCTGCAATCTTATTTTCTAACAAACTGTCCTTCTTATGGTTTTTGTCTCAACCTACACACCACATATAGCAACAGCATAACACACAGCTCACTCTTCTGCATGCATTTTATAGCTCTTTGAAGATCTTCACTTTTGAAGAACATTATATAAATTTGCTTTATTGTCATCTTTCTGATTCTGATTTTTAGTACAAATTTTTAATTAAAATGCTTTAGTCTAGCTTCACACAATGAAAATGTGATTTTTATGACAGATCAATATTTTATTTTTCCTCTAGTGGTTAATAATAGACATTTTATGAAAACCTATCTCCTTCCATTTTAATAATTTGTGTTTAGAAATCTCATCAAAGTCCAGAGAGACAATCCAATGGATAAAGTGAATTTTAGTCAAGTCTAAAGACCAAATTTAAGTTGCTGACCACTACATGATGGAAGGAAGGACAAGATACTTCAAATTTACCTCTGAGCTCTGCGTATGCCTCCATAACATCGGTATGCACACAAGTATACATGTACACAGATAAATGTAATAAAAAATTTAAACTTCTTATTATTTCTGATTATTTTGAGGAAAATAAAATCTGGAAAATGTAATAAAGCCTCACTTTAACAGAAGAGGAAGGGTAACTCCTTTAAGAGCATTAAGATAGGCAGAAGATTCGGTATGCATACATTTTACATTTTCTTTGATGGAACTTGGATGGACTGGATTAACTTGCTCAAAATACATATTTACATTCTTTTCTCAAATTTGCAAATTGAGTGAAAAACCTATTTCAGTTTTGGAAAAAAACACTAATCACCTTTGTTTTGTGTTTTCTTGTCTTTCATTTAAATAGCCATATAAATTATGATTTGAAGCTTCATTGGTTTTTAATCAAATATTCTTTAAGTGTTTCATAGAAATATTTTTCTGTTGCTGTGATTTTGGAATTTACTAATGCTCAAAGGATAACATGGTCTTAGTGACAAGGTGGCAGCAACATTACCACGCCACTGGAAAGGAGGGGCATATCTCTGAGCAGTTTCTTTTTATATATTTTCCCCAGGACATTTTGGTTTTCAAATTCTGAATAAAATACATATTTATTAAGTTTAATAGAATGCAAAAGATAAAACTACAGACTTGCTCCTGTTATAGTTTCAAATAATTACATGCCCATTACTTCCCACCAAATGTTGATATGACTTTGGCAGATGAAAGGACTTTCTCTTGATTGAGGAGCACTTGCTTCTCATGTGATAGAACTGTAAGACTGAGTCATATTATTTGCTTTCACATCCCTTACCTACTATGCTCAAGCCCAAATTAACGGTTGTACTTTGTGCAGTGTGTTCTGTTTTTTACCTCCCTGTGGTCTTTATGACCGTACTTTACCTGTTAATTTATCCTTTTCGCATGAAAAGGATAAATTATCTGGCCTATAATGTTCTTAGTAGTGTTTTGTGATCTTAACTAAGAAAAAATATGCTCAAGACATGCACCATATTGAAAACTGAAGCTGCACTGCTTTTGTTCAAAGTATAATCACTAATTCATGGGCCTTGTAAAAATTTAACTGTTAGTTTCAACCATTAAATACTACTCATATACAAATCTAGGTGATCCAAAGTGGATGCTGTATATTGTGAATCACAATTATAAATTTATAAATTATAAATTTCTAACGTCCTCAGAGAGAGCAAAGTACAATGAAATAAATGAAATACAACAGGTCTTTCTAAGATCCACTTGACACTTAAAAAAGAGACGCTTTCTCCTAAGAGGTAGAAGTGCTATTAAAGGTATTACCCCAGGGAAGAAAATAAAAGAAGAGGAATGAAATGCTCCTTGCCTCTTGGAGAGAATTTCTGGAAGGAAGGCTGTTAAAACTAGAGCAAACTTCGGAAATGTGGGCCCGTCTATCACCCTAACAGGTAGACAGAGAACAATGAACATAAATGCAGTACAGCACTGAGCAAAGCCTTCACAATTCAAACAGCGTGCAAGTCTGGTGTGGAGTCCTTCATGTATTGTGTATGGTTTTGTGTGCAATTTAGCCTGGTTGTACTTAATATTATTTTTAAAATATTTAATAAAGACTTAAAATTAATGCTAGCTGTTCTCTAGATTCCTTTTTTTTTAATTTTCTTTTTTGTTGCAAAGTGGTCACTACCATCTAATAATATAAACTGGGAAATTGATGGGTATGAGGACATACTCAGGAAACAAGAACCTCTCCTCCTTTCCATTCAGGCTCTCTCACCCTGTCATTCAGTCCCAGCTACAGCTGCACATGTGACATTCATGATGTGCACATTTCTTGTGTGTGTGTGTGTGTGTGTGTGTGTGTGTGTGTGTGTGTGTGTGTGTGTGTTGTATTTCAAGGACTTTGAACATCTCCTACATGTCAAAATGCAAGTCTATAACCTGGCCTCTAATTTTCCATCACTTATAATTTTCCTTCAGTTCTTCAAATTCCCTCCTCTGGAAAATTCCAATCATAGTTTCATATTAAAAACCACTTACAGTAAAAAATAAAATACTGTTTTTATTATGTGGCAAATTATATTCTTACAATCTATACCACCAAGTAAATATAAGTTAAAACGTCATAGAATAGCATCTAAGACTGAATTAAAATACTCAAGCAAACCTGGGGTCTGGTTCTAAGGACCCACATAATCTAAAACAATGGAGCCCACAGAATGAAGGTGACTTGGCCTTGTTTTGATCGATAGGCACAAGGATAAGCATTTCTTTCCACAGCTGCAGGTCAACAATTAGATTAAATGGCCACTAATGAAATTTTCTTTGGATATATGTGAGTTTGAATGAGATGCCCCTGTAGCTGTTGTAAGAAGGCCCCTTGTTCATTTCCCGGCCACCCAGACTACCAAAATAACTACACAAAAACTGTATTAATTAAATCACTGCTTGACCCATTAGTTCTAACTTCTTATTGGCTAGCTCTTACATATTAATGTAACTCATTTATAGTAATCTGTATATTTCCATGTGTCAGTAGCTTACCAGCAAAGTTTTGGCACATCTGTCTCTGGTGGTGGCTCCATGGCTTCTCTCTAACTCCTCCTTCTTTCTCCCAGCATTCAGTTTAGTTTTCCCCACCTACCTCTATTCCCTGCCCAGGCCCAAAACAGTTTCTTTATTAATCAATGGTATTCACAGCATTTAGAGGGGTATCCCCACCTCACATAGCCTCATATATTTGCATGCCTAATGCACAGTAGATGAGCTATCAGAAAAGGATTAGGAAATATCTTCTTGTTGGAAAAGATGTGGCATGTTGAATGAGGTATGTTACCAGGGGTGGGCTTAGAGGTTTCAAAAATCCATGCTAGGCCTAGTGCTCTCTCTCTCTCTCTCTCTCTCTCTCTCTCTCTCTCTCTCTCTCTCCAGCCTGAGGACCAGGATGTAAAGTTCTCAGTTACTGTTACAGTCCAGTGCTTGTCTACACGTCATCATGCTCTCTACCATAATGTAATGGACTACCCTCTGAAATAGTTACCAAGCACCCATTGAAATGTTTTTCTGTGTTCATAAGAGTTGCCATGTTTATGGTGAATTTTTTCTAAGAAAGGGCAGAAGACACATAGACAGAAGGTTTATCACCAGTGCATGCCAAAATTGACATTTCATTGATTATAATGTGTCTCTTTGCATTTAGCCTCATACATTTTGCAACTATGTCTCTGCTAAGAGCGTGAAGTACTTGCTTACTATCATATTTAAACTAGCTTATATATCTCCCGCAATGATATACTATAAACCTTTTGACAAGAATCCTTATTTTATAAATATTCTTATTTTCACTTTAGAAATCCTAATAGATTATTTTTATATTTATTAAATATATTTATTCATCAACTAGTTTTGAATGAATAGTCTCAAAAGCAAATGAGTGCTGCCTGTTGAGTAACCAGCATTCCTACCAGCCCCATTGAATTGGAATCCCCGTGGGTTGGGAGAGTTCTCAGCACTTGTACTGAATTGCTATTGTGATGGAGCCTAAAATTTCTGACAGAAACAGAACATGATAGAGAATGAAGCTTTTTGCTTCATGGTAGAAAGAAAACTGATATGGGATATAAAGGAATAAGCATTACAGGAAAGAGCCAACATGAATAGAATTCAGTGGTATGTTTGGAAATTGTGTTGCCTCATAATGTTTGGTCTGTGCATTTTTAACCTTACAGGTTAAAAGCCTGTTTGCTTTCTAATAGAGTCCTCATGAGTCTCCCAGATGTTTTCTCTTGCAAATTTCAATAACATTGGCAGATACACAAAATTGTATTTGTAAATTTTTGCCTATTATTCAACTGTGAAAACAAAGTTAAAGTTTTCTACCTTAAGATTGTCTTGAATAACCAAAAGAGACAGGAATAGACAGATAGAAAGAGACATTATAATATACAGTGTTTATTTTGTTTTACATTAGCCGGTTAGTATTATGCACTATGATAAAGATAAATACAGACTTTCAGATGTATTATATGATTCCCAAAGAACAGTAATAGACTTCTCCTTGTAGAAATTCATATATTCAGATCAATTTTTATAATGAGAAATATTTTAAGTAATTTACTTTTATAATATGATAATATATTATATGTATCTTTTATCAAAAATGAAAAGAAACTATTATAGAAATGATGTTTAAAATCCATTATAAAAACATTTGGCACACTAGATTATATAAAACTATAACATGTCTTATAAACAAGAAAGACAGTATAGCACAGAGATAGTCTAAGAACAGAAGGGGTCAAATTTCATTATTATAGAAAAAAATGTGAGAATAAAATGGAGAAATGGCTAGCATTTTGTGCCAGGCCACAAATCACTACAGCCATTCAGTTAACATGATGAATCCTGTCATCAGGCTGATACTCTCTGAGGAGCTCACTATAGAGAGGGGAGATACTACCTCCTAGATCACATACAGTAGAAAACATCTAAACAGACAGAGTGTAACAGCTCATTAAGTAATAAAGTACATGAACAAAGAACTCAGTGATCATAGTAGGCAGATCAGACAGCATTACCAAAGGGGGTTATAGGAGTTTTCTGGAACTGAGATGTAAATGATACTGGAGAATAAATACACTTTCAGAAAGGTATTATAAGTCTCTTGATAGTCGTGTCATATTCAATATTAGCTGCACCTTTCATAAAATATAAGAAAACCAGAGCTGTAGAAACTGAGAACTAAAAATTAAAGGGAAATAACTTGTAGAGGAAAAAGTCAGTCAAAATTGCATAGTGTAAAATGTGTAAGAAGTACAAAACTCACATTTATATGTGACATTTATTTAAGAAATCATTTGGAAAAAGTATATGTGTGAGTGGTTGGAAGAACCAGCAGAATGCTGTCACTTGAGGCTGGGAAGAACACACATTACTCCTGTTCTGGATCTCACTCATGATAGGCCCTCACAAAATGTTTTCCATAACACCATACAGCTCTCAAACAAACCTCTGCTTACAACTTATTCTGTTCCACAAACCTAACAGCATTTTGCCTTCTTGATTTAATGACAAATTCATATATTGTAGTTTGGGTCGTTTAGTGTCATCAGGGAACTTTTATTATCTACCCTTATTTCCAAGATTAAATTATGCCATTATTCTTCTTAATAAAACTGCTTAAAGAAAATATTACCCTGCAGGCCTTCAGAATGGTCAGACATATGTGAAGAAACAATAATGATTGATCTGGAAGTAAATGCACCGAAAGCTCCAAAGCTCTGGGAGAAATAAAACCAATGTGATAAACATTGTTTCTGCTACTGATCAAAATTCTGATTGAATTCACTTCCTTTTCCACCCACTTTTGCTGAATCATTTTTAAAGCTATAATTAATGTGGCAACACTTCCTTAATATCTTGACAAAGTTTTTAAAAGGAAATCAAATGTCAGTTGCAAGATGAACTGTATTGGAAAAGTAGCATTTCTTGTCATGCTACTTAAAGCAGTTGAAGAATGAAATTCCCAAGGAACGCATGTATTAAGGTCTTTATTAATTCTATCCTGTAAGGCCTGCAGTGAGAAGACACTGGGGCCATGTAGTTTTCCTCAAGACATTTTCAGAGTGATTTCAGTGTCTCTGGTCAGTAAGCAACAAGGAAGTTATCAGCAGGGTTCTTATGAACAGATGCTATCAGAGAACATGGTACAGTTTTAGATGGTTGTCTGTTTCACAGTAAAGATTCAGTATACCTGAAATAGTAATAAAAAAATAACAGTTAAGGTTTTCCACAAATCTTTAAAGTTATTTTCAATAGAGATGACGAATACATTATAAAATTATATCATAGAGTAATGGGGGAGAAAATTAGTTTCAGAACACTGCAAAGGTTAAAAACAATGGTAAATATTTATAATAAACAAATATTGACAGTAGAAATGGTTCTTAAGAGAAATCAAAATGGAAGCACTTAAACATGTAAAAGAAAATATGTCATTTCTATCAACATTACAATGAATAGTCCTTGTATTACAAGTAGTGAAATTCCTTTACTAAGGAAATAAATCTTATTGTTTCCTTGTTTGTATGACAAAATAGTCCTTAGTATTTTTACCAACTAGCCTGCTTTTATTTCTACAAATTCAATTAATTATATTCAAGTGAGAATTAGAATTAGGTGCTTATACAATATTTTATGTATCACTTAAAATCACACTGCAATTCCATAATTACTATAAAATAAAATTCTTTCCTATTATGTCTTATTAAATGTCTATCCAAAGCTAAAAGTAGAGGTACAATATGACATTGCTATACTACTCTTTGGCAAATAAAAAATTCATTGTTCTACTACATTAATAATTGCTCAGCCCTATGATTATTCGTAATTACTGGGAAACAGAAACAAACAGAATGTGTTTCAAGTGATCAATGGATAATAAAAATATAGTGCATATACAAAAAGAAATTATATTAACTATAAAAAAGTGAGCTCATGAAATTTACAGGTAATTAGGAATAACTGGAAAATAATATACTGATGGGATATTCCAGCCCCAGAAAAATGAACAACACATGTTACCTCTTACTTGGGGATTCTGAAACTGAACCTTTAGATTTGAGTATATAATATGAAGACAGTGAAGAAACAATGGAAGTTGATAGGAAATGTAGGGGGTGATGGGGAGGAGCAACTCTAGAAAGGGAGATAGTAAGATGCTCTGAAGTAGGAAATAGGAAAAAGGGATAGGACTTTAAATTGGTATGGGTAAAGAGGGTAATACAGAGGGAAATGAAGAACTGGGAGCTAAATAACACTAAGGATGCTTGGAAAATCCATGGGGAATAGCATTTTATAAGCTTACTTAAATGCACACACACACACACACACACACACACACACACATATGTATGTATGTATGTGGAAGAGATGGAGAGAGGAGGCAGGAAGAGAAAGAGAGAAAGAGGAAAGAGAATTAGAAAGAGTAAAAGCAAGAGAAAAGAATTATAAGAGATAATTCCACAAGTTTCATAGATTTTGTAACAAAAGACCCAGTGCTATCATTGGAAACTTTATTGGGGAGTCTTTTAGAAATATACATTATTTCCATTGCTTTTGGTTGTCTCTCAGAACTCCAAATTAAGTCTTATTGCTGAAGGCACAACACGGGGCTCAGCAGAAACTGACCTGGGCCTCCTTTTTGAGGATTAGCTTTCATAGTATCTATAGATTCCATGCCAAGCACCGAAGAAGAACAATCAAGAGTTCTACTCAAATTTAAAGCCTATGAACCACAACCATGAATTTCCAAGTGTTCAGTAGTAGTACCTTTATTTTGGACAAAAGCAACAGCTGTCTAATTGAACATTAGGGAACAACAGAAGGTAATTCATGTGTGGCATTGTGAATCAAGCCAAATACCTGTGGCTGAAAAGGTCATAAACCCTAATTGTGAACTTATTGATGGCAATCAATTAAATGAATATCATTTCTAACTTTATTCTTTTATAATTTTATAAACTTTACTATAAAAATTGTAAGCAAATACAAAAAAAACCTCATATACAAAACTAACCAGATTCAATGTCTGTACTATTAAATGAAATTCTATACAGCTAGAATATGCATTAGGAACAGAAACTGTGGAGATTCACATCAAATTTACACTTTCAATATTGATTTTTATGCACTTATCCATCAACCAAAACCAAAGATTAATCCATGACATATGGAAAACTAGAAAGATCATTTTATCTTTTTTTCATAACCGATGCCTATTACCTTATTTCTGTCTCAACCACTTTCTTTTTCTCTGTTCTTCATGCTATACTGCACACATTTGTACATTTGTTTTCATGTATTTATATAATGTTGGATAGACTCCATATGTGTTCATACATGGATTTTTACTGATTTCTTCAGCTTATTTTACCTCATCTGTGGCTGTGATTGCAGTTATTAAGCTGGTGCATTTCATGATACCCAGAAGCATATTTTTTTGTTGTACTTGGATGCTGTAGCGTCTTGGCATCTTCTGAGAGAGATGAGAAAGCTTGCTAAGCACACAATCATCTGTCTCAATTAAATAATTTTCTAAACCAAATTGTCCACAATTGTAAAGCTGCCAAACTACACCATGAGGCTCTGCTCTCCTTGACCCTCAGGATACTTTTCTCCTAGCTACAGAAGTGAGGGATGATTTTAGGGAGCCTCAGTGCCTGGAATTAAGGTCATAAACAAAGGTATCATTTGAGAAATACTCATGGAGTGTCATAAGCTTTTAGACACAGTGGTTCTTTGGATATTTATTTCTTAGTATCAATTCTTAGTTGCCAATCTCTGCAGTTTTTATCCTCCCACAAACAGCAGCAACAACAACAATCCTAAATCTGGAAAGAACTTACTGCAATAAGACTGATTTCTCATCAGTGAAATTATACCCTGGCATTACTTGCAAACACCAACAGTCAGGTGAGTGTGCCCATCAGCTCTTAAAGGGGATTTATGACAGTCATCTTATTTCCATCTTTGATTCTGGATAAAGTATATCAAGTTTATTCTTTTTTTTTTTTGAGACAGGGTTTCTCTGTGGCTTTGGAGCCTGTCCTGGAACTAGCTCTATAGACCAGGTTGGTCTCGAACTCACAGAGATCCACCTGCCTCTGCCTCCCAAGTGCTGGGATTAAAGGCGTGTGCCACCATCGCCCGGCAAGTTTATTCTTTATAGAGTTAACATCCTAATGTTGGAAAACAGCTATCATGCCAAACTGTTTACTTTCATTTCCAAATTACATAGATTTTCAGTTTGCCCTACTATTTTATGTAGGTCTAATTTACTCTCTAGAACCTCACACAATATAATGCTTGAGTGCCAATCTGAAGTTAGAATCCAAAATATTTCCTTTGATTTGTGACATTAATCATTGAACACAGTATTCCAGTTGTGCCCTTCATGATACAAAAAGGTCTGCCTGATCTAGCAAGTAGTGCTGCAGGAATATTTTACTGCTGTTTCAGCTATCACAGGTGGGAAGACATTTGTATTAGGTGGCATACAATACACATAGTTTATACTTACATAAGACCTGTAGTCACTTTCTTTATCCAGGGTTTTATACCCTAATCTTGACTCAGAGCCTAATGAATGAATTTGAAACATTCTGGATATTATAAGGGCAGAATAACAAGGTCCTTAACCCGACCTCTCCCAAATTAATGTCTAATTTTTTTAAACCACCAAGTTTAATTTGTGCTTCCATTGTATTCATGAATCTGGGATCATCCACTGAAGTATGACCAGCCTTATAGATATTATACCCTTAAAAAATGGACTCCCCTTGTTCAGAAGCTATCAAATATCAATAGCTCCTCAACTAGGATTAGAGATAGATTTGAGAGGGTTTATAGGAAAGGGAATGGATGAATGTAATCAAAATAGATCACATGTGTACATGGAATTTTCAAAAGACTAGTAAAATATCATATTTTAAATGAAGAAGAATCAAGAAAGATGAAGAAACATGGATAAATGCAGTAACAATAGCTATAAATTGTACCTTGTGAGAGCCCACTCCCAGATAACAGACTCCCAATTAACTCTAGTTGACTGTTTGAAATGTATAGTTTCAGTTTACACAGTACAAAGGGGGCTATTTAAAATTTCATCTGCCTTGAAACCCACTTCAGAGCACTGGACTGAGCTCCAAAAGTTCAGCTGATGAGTGGGAAGAAAGAGAATATGAGCAAAGGGGTCAAGACCATGAAGGGTTCACCCACTGGAACAGTCTACTTGAGCTAATGGGAGCTCACCAACTCCAGCTGGACCTGGAAGGAAGCAGCATAGGACCAAACTAGTCCCTCTGAATGTTGTTGACAGTAGCATGGTTGGGGCAAACTGCAGAGCCACTGAAGCCTCGCTGAATTCCCTCTTCATTCATTCCATCATCATTTTTTTTTATTCCTGACTGCTGCTGCTTTATTTGGACAACATTCATAGTCTATCATCTTGTCACTTAAGTATCTGTGTCATACGTTATAACACACTAGCATGATGGGCAATGTAATAAGTGTTGGTGGCACTTTATATAGAAAGTAGATAGTTGAAAAATCATTTCACATATCAGTTTAGCCATGGCATGGGATGTGAAACACCAGGTAATTTTATTTCTGAAATGCTGTGGGAGTATTTTAGAAAGTCATGCATTTGGATTCATGTAATGAGGAAGGCAGTTTGCACTTCCTAGAGTGTGTGGTCATCATCATTCCACCATTGAAAAAGAGAAAAGAAACTGAGTAAGTGTGGAAGTTTAAGGCAGATCTTAGACTTCCCTGTATTTGGACTAGGAGTTACCACTCTCAGTGCTTCTAGTTCACAGGCTTCAGACTTGAACTCAATATTATAACAAGCTTTCTGATATTGTATAGGGAGAATGATGAGACTTCTAAACTTCCATAAGACAACACACAATTATCTGCAATAAATCTCTTTATACACATACTCTCACACACACACACACACACACACACACACACACACACTCACACACACACACATTTTGGACTTTTACATAATATCATTCTCATACGGATGAGAATGAGAGAGTACTTTCTGCCCTCTGTGAACAGTTTAAATTCAAGTACTTCTCTATTGAGAATGTTCTTATTGAATTTAAGTAGGCATATGAATGTTCAGATCATTTACTCAGTTATAAGTAAGGATATTAGAATTTCACCCCTCCCTTCAAACTTTCCCCAATGTGTCTTCACAGCAATTATAGAAATCAAAGTGGCAATAGGATAGTTTTTTGACACATTCTTGTCCAGGGATTTTCAAACAGTCTGTGATTTTCCAAGGCTTTTTCCAACACAAATAAATTAAGCTTTAAGCGTTGAAAAAGTAAATTCCTTTAAATTTATTTATCACTGACTTCGGTTCCCCTGGTGGAGTTAAGGAGAGAGTTTTGGAAATTTTGTTGTTATTATGAAACTGTGAATTAATTATTTTATCATGAAAAGTCACCAGGCAAATTTCTATGCAAATGTAACCCTGTTCAATGTCATTCAAAATTGAGGCACGGCACAGATGCAGCAGAGAGGCATGGTGCAGATTCGGGGGAGAGGCACGGCAATAATGAATAGGATTTGGGGGACCAGCGCAGTGGCAGACACAAGTGGCGGGACGGGTGCTCAATAACGAGAGCAGATCGCCACAATACAATTAAATCAAAGAGGTAGGCCTTTTGTTGGCAAGGTCACTGGCAAACGGGAAGCCTGGCCCTGTTCCTGAAGACCCTTCGGAGGGGTGAGAGGGTTCTTGGCCTGTGGCAGGAATCAGGAAACAGAGCGAGGGCATTTTGTAAGCAGAGCCCTTGGCCAGCAGGGAAACCTGATCCGATTTTAAAAGACCCATTAGATAGGATCAATAGGAGGAAATGGGCAGGTGCCAAGGCAAGAATTCATCTAATAATCTGAAAAACAACATGAAAACACCAGAACCCAATGATTTTACAACAGAAGTATTTGAACACCCTAACACAGAAGAAGTGGAAAAAATTGACTTTGTGAAAGCAATAGAGTCCCTTAAACAACATGTAAAAAATGCCCTTATAGAAATGGATGAGAAGTATAACAAAAAGTTTGAAGAAATGA
>NC_022012.1:58455234-58459493 GCF_000317375.1 Microtus ochrogaster
CAATGAGGACTACTGAGAACTCAAGAACAATGGCAATGGGTTTTTGATCCTACTGCACGTACTGGCTTTGTGGGAGCCTATGCAGTTTGGATGCTCACCTTATTAGACCTGGATGTAGGTGGATGGTCCTTGGACTTCCCACAGGTCAGGGAACCCTTTTTGCTCTTTGAGCTGATGAGGGATGGGGACTTGATCGGGGGAGGGGGAGGGAAATGGGAGGTGGTGGTGGGGCGGAGGCAGAAATCCTTAATAAATAATTAAATTAAAAAAAACAAAAGTTAAGAATCTTGGTTTAGAAAATAAACATCATAAGTTTGAACATGTTCTTAAGTATATCATTTAATATACTATTTATTGTAAGATTTGTTGATTGCAAGCTTCTTTGTATTTGTCCTAAATATATGTAAGCCCTTTCAAATTTAGAAGTCTTAGGACGAAATTGTGGTCTAAAGGGAAACCATGAAGTCAGCTACTAAAAATCAAAGCAAAGTTTCAGGCTAGAAAACAAATAAACATATAGAAACCCAGAGAAAATTGCATTTGAAAAGAAATTCGGAAGCATTCAAAGTATCAATTTTTTTCAATCAGAGAATGAATGAAGAAAGATTAATTTCTAAAATCTATCAAGTCCTGAATCATTCTTCTGGGGATACTGAGTACTCTTCTTTTCTCATACAATATTCATATCATATATACTCTCATTTCTATACAGATATGTGAATGCATATATATCTGAAATGAATATCAAGTACTTCTTGATACCGGTAATTTTGTGACCCTCCACACATTTTCTTTTAACTAGCATACAAATGTTTGAATATGAGAATTTTGTTTACTAATAGATTACTTATTTCTTGTAGAATGGTGTACAATGCTTACTGGAGGTTATTCAACAGCAGCACACACCTGTACATTGTCACTCACAACAATCCTCAAGAAGACACCTTGTGATAAAGCATCATAACCTTGGTAGCTAATGGATAGGGACATAAGGTTCACTTGTTAACCTTGCTTCAGTTTACCTGCGTAATTGCTGACCTCTTTGGCACCAAGAGTTCAAACCTTTTAGGTACTCGTTTTTTTTATGTATGTTTTTTCAAGACAAGGTTTTTCTGTAACAGTCCTGGATGTCATGGAACTAGCTCTTGTAGACTAGGCTGACCTTGAACTCACAAAGATCCACAGTCCTCTGCCTCCTGAGTGCTGGGTTTAAAGGTATGTGCCACCACTGCCCAGCTCCTTTAAACGCTCTGAATCACACAGGATTTTTAAAGCATATTGAACTGTCTTCCTTCTAATTGCAGGCTTTCTACAACAGTCTATGACTTGAGCAGTATGTTCAACAAAATTTAAACGGCTTGAAATATTCAACTCTCTTTGTGTCTCCTTCAAACTGCAGGCTGTTTTGTTCTATTACAATGTCTTCAAAGGGCATTGGTGATATTATTTTTCATTGCCCTATTGACAATATACTAATCTTTACTTGGTGACATGCTGCTTTCAGGAACCACCTGAACATTCATCTCACTAAACTATCCCTAGAAAAATCTTAAAATTTTGTGAGCTTTCCTCACAGGACGTGAAAATAGGCCTTGTAGTTTGGGACAGTCTCCAGATGTATATCCTATATGGACATCCTTTAAATATTTTATCCCTTTGTTTTGCTACAAAATGATTTCAGTCCTTCTCTAACTCTGAGCTTGTTTGTACTCTTCTGCTTTCACTATGACATCTTGACCTTTCCCCAGCAATGGATGCTCTGTTCTGACAATTAATTGCTGTGGTTGGTGGCCTTTGGTTAATTGTCTCAATTGCTTTTTGCATTGTATCAACCCAACTGCTGACATGGTCAATATGTATAGTGACTATTTCATTTAGAAGTAATTTCTGAGTTTGGATCAAAAGCCTGCCAATTACTTTCACTGAATATATTTTACATATGCTGTCTCAGTCAATTAGTTCACTGTAAGAATTGTTGATTTTATTTTTTATATCCATTAAGTGTCTACTTATTTGAGATGTTTCATAAATGAGTACTATTGATCAAAAGAATGATGATTCAATTTCCAAAGTAATGTTAACACAAAATAATATATGCAATATCAAGACATAATATACTTCTATTTATGTTTTATTTACTGATAATATGCCAAGCGTTTAGGTCATTGAAATGAAGATTTTTGTTTTTATCCTGTCATTGGCTCTACAAGAATCTTTATTTCTTTATTCCTTTTTATTGTGATACAAAGAATCAATATGAAAGCCAGGTTTGCTTAAGACTTGTAATTCTCCCGCCTCAGTTATTTAAGTACTGACAGTATAGGCGTTTACCAACAACAAGCTGTTACAGCATCTTAAAAATTAGAAAATTTGATTTAATAAAGCTTGAAGTTGGTTAGACCGTTCTTGTTCATCCTTTAATGTTGTACTTGAATGCTATTTTCCGTATAAATTTTATAATTGACTATAGTTATAAAAATCTTTCCTGTGATTTGATAAAAATTGTTTTGAACATGCTTAAAAATTTGAGAATATTGCCCTATTTATAATGAATTTTATAATCTCTGAGTCTCATTTGTCTTTCTACTTATTTACAATATTTTGCTTCCTTGGCTATATAGGAATCTCTCCAGATTTGACTATCTTTATAAGCCAATGTTAAGGTTACATGTATGTGAAGCAATGCTTAGCTTCCATTTATATGAGTGTTGGGGTTTAGTGAGCATGTAGTCTTGCCTTCAGAGCAAGCATTCTTACTACCTGAACAATTCCTCTGGATCCTTGACAAAATTTTATAACATTAGTTATTCCTAAAATGAATTACTTTCATGTTCTTATTGGAAACCGATCAGCTGTGAGAGTTTGAGTTCGTTTTTGAATTTGAATCCCAAATCTATTCCTTAGGCAATAATGCCTACCCTTAAGTCAGGAAAAAAAATTTAATTGTAGTAAATTCATAATAAATCTTGAAACTGAGAATGTGAGAAGCTCCATTTTGTCTTGAGTAAAGATTGGCTTGATATTTAGTATTTGCATTTCTTTATGAATTTTAGACTCAGCTGTCAATTTCAGAGAAAAAGAGCTAAAAATTTCAATGGGTCTTTGTTGATTCTTTAGAACAGCTAAAGAAAACAGCACTTCTGATTGACAGGTGTGAAGTTCCAGACTTTTTCCTTACACGTTTTTATTTCATTAGCATTAGAGAGTTTTGATACTCAAACCTTATCCTCAGTTCACATACATTATGTTATTTTCGTACATTTGCAAATGAGTTGTTTTCTTTCCTTTTCAGTTATTCATTGCTAATATTTAGAAATATAATTGACTTTTTTTTGTATTGGTCTTTGACCAGTGAGCTAGTGAAATACTTATTATTTTTAAACATTTTGTTGATTATGTAGGTTTTTCACATAAACAATGCATCTGTGGATATAGCAAAATAATATATTTTCTTTTAAAATAACTTAAAATTTTTCCTAATCAGTTGTCCTAACTCCAGTTCTCAATATGATATTAAAGATAAGTGGTGAAAATGTATGAACTGACTATCTTCCTGATCAAAGGAAGAAATCATACCTTGTTTCACCATTAAGTGAGAGCTTCTCATGAATAAGTTTAACAGGAGAACTGTTTCCTCTCACTTCTAAGATGTTGCAGTTGAAGGCATCAAATTCTCTTCCTACCTCTAATCTCATAGTCATTTACCTTTTTCATCTATTCTAAACTTTGTGTTGCATATATTGTTCATTATATTCTAAGAAAATTTGTACTTTGTGATTAATTATACCAAGTTATATTCCATCCCCTGAGCCTTTTGGAGTACATTTTCTTTCCCATTCCTTTGTTTGCCAAATGTCCTATCTCCTTCTTTCTATTTATGTCTTTAAGTTTTCCACTGAAGTTTTCACTTAAATTATAATGTTTGAAATTTCTGAATTTCTATTATTTGTTTTTTTCATATAATATTTTTATTGTTTATTTGGAAATTTCACATCATGAACCACAATCACACTCTCTTTCCAGTACTCTCAGGTTTGACTTCACCACCATTGTCCTCTCCTGAAGAAGAAAGTGAAGAAGGAGGAGGAGAAAGAGAAAGAGAAGAGGAAGAGGAAGAGGAAGGAGAAGGAGGAGAAGGAGAAGGAGAAGGAGAAGGAGAAGGAGAAGGAGAAGGAGAAGAAGAAGAAGAAGAAGAAGAAGAAGAAGAAGAAGAAGAAGAAGAAGAAGAAGAAGAAGAAGAAGAAGAAGAAGAAGAAGAA
>NC_022012.1:58459593-58475454 GCF_000317375.1 Microtus ochrogaster
GGAGAAGGAGAAGAAGAAGAAGAAGAAGAAGAAGAAGAAGAAGAAGAAGAAGAAGAAGAAGAAGAAGAAGAAGAAGAAGAAGAAGAAGAAGAAGAAGAAAGCCAAAGAAGTCCAATTTGTGTTGCCAATATACTAACTGGAGCATGGTCAAAATCCCAGTGACCAGCCCCTTAAAGAAAATTGAGTCCTTCATCACCCAAAACTTCATCAGAAGCCATCAATTATTGCAAGTTACACCTTAGCATCTTTATCACAATTTTCAAGAGTTCTCTTCCAGCAATTTCTGTCTAGGTTGTTTCTTTTCTTTGGGAGAGGGGGATTGGAATTAGAGATTGTCACAGAAGCCTTCTATGTTCCCCTTTCTCAACTGTGAGTCTATAGTCATGGATGCCACTGCAAAATTGTTTTACTGTCCCTTATAGTCGGTGGTAGCACTAATCATGGTTTCTGGCAACAGCATGGACGACCCACCTTCATATATTCTTTGGAGTCAACATGTTCCACCAACCTCAGCAAGCATGGTCTCTGATTGCCACCATACAGACCATGGGCATCAATATGGCACCCAGTTGCAGTGGTACCATGGACCCAGACACGTCCCTTGGCAGCAAGTAGTATATGCTATGTACATCAACATGGCCTCAGGAGGCTGAAAAAGTCACTCATATAAACCTGGTCCATGGTGGCAGTAGGGTCTATGGACATCACCATGATTTCAGGCTGTAGCAGCATGGCCCACAGACATAGAAATGGGCTTTAGTGGTTATGTAGCTGACAGATATC
Source organism: Microtus ochrogaster (assembly GCF_000317375.1). NCBI lineage: Eukaryota > Metazoa > Chordata > Mammalia > Rodentia > Cricetidae > Microtus > Microtus ochrogaster. Next base: position 58,460,377 of record NC_022012.1, read on the forward strand.
AGCACAGCCCCTGGCTGCTTTGTATTTGCAGCATATCAATGTCATACTTTTGTCAGTATTTGGACACAATACTCCTTATTGTCAAGAATTTAATGATAATTAGTTAAATGTCCATTTCAAACAGTTCTACCACCTGGACATTCTTAGATACAAAATCTATTAGCTCCTTCTTAAGCTAAGTATAAGTAATCCAAATTTCCTACTCAATTGCTTGCTTCATAGTTTTGAGGTATAAAGCAGACATTCAAATTATACTGTATTATTTCTGGAACTCATAATCCTCCTCCAAGAACCACTGTTGACTATGTATGTTTTTTGTTGCAGTTTTTGCTGCTTTAGTTTATTTTCATAATGGCTTCATGATTCTGTAAAGAACCGATTCTTTTTTGTAAGTAACACTGAAGACTTGCTTGTTAATTTAGTTCAGTGGTAGGCTAGATATTGAACAAATAAATATTTTTAATGCTTGAAATTAGGTTCCTTTATTGAAGAAGCCTATGAGTGTGTTGCAGCAGCCTCTCTATACTCTAACAGGTAGCTGAAACCCTGTTTCTGTTTGTGCAAAGACTTAAGGATAATGTGAGTAAGCAAAATCTTCCATGTCTTTCATAAGCAAATACACAGCCATGGTTACACACATAATTTTCTAGGTTTCCAATAATATTTCAAAACCTTTTAAAATCCATTTTAGACATCTCTTCATCAAATATTTGCTTTTAGTTGATTAATTAAAAGTAAATCTTACTAGTTTCAGTAGAACTGGAAGGGCTGCAAATTTTAGCAGGTTCCTCTTACTGTTCTCAGTGAACACTGCTGGACTCACTCTGCACAGTGTTTTAAATCATAGCAAATAACCCCTGAGAGTGAACTTCTAATCGAGCTTCCAGACAGATGCAATAGTGACAGCTTTCTGTGGATCAGGCTTTCATGGATCCTAAATTCATTCAGCTCCTGTAATGCCTACTAGACAGCTGGGCTTGACAGCTACGGTATTTATAAGGTTGTTGGTTTTTAAGGCACTGAAAAGTAGTGAGCCAACAAAGGGAGTTAAAGCAGCACAAACCTACAGCCTTTTTCTGAGTCATTATTTCTCTGATTTTTGCAACATTTGGACCAGTTTAAAGAATTCTTCATTTTTTAATTGTATTATAAAATTGCTAATTATTGTAGGCTTTCATAATGCTCTGATTTTTTTCCAAAGACGGACCAATTTAAAACATCTTTTCCTTATTTTTTTGTGCTTTTGCCTCCAGATTATATTTATTTAGACTCATATTCTAATGATATTCTACTTCTATAAAACCAATGTCAACTAATGAAATTGGCTTACTAAATATTGCCAAATAATTTATTTAAATGTCTCAATATTCTGACCTTCTACCAATCTCTTAACTTTTTCTATAAATGCTTAAATCATATGCTTCAACTTTTTTCAATCTGTTAATGTTCTTGGACTTACTTCAAATGTTTAAAATTATATATTTTTTCAAAACTAAATGTAAATATTCCTGTAATGCTAGAGAGACATAGTATCTATTAAAATGTTTAATGAATCAGACATAAATAATATCTGTAAATAATATCCATTGATAAAATATTATATAGAAATATATCAGTCAATACTTTTTGTTTCATGAATCATTAAATTACTATATTAATAAGTAATATAGTAATTTTACATAAATAAATCCTAGTCTCTTATAGAAAAATAGCTATTTCTAACTTTTACTATTAAGCAATAGTTTTTAATCTGGTCTTTTGTATATGATAAAAATATATTAAATTACTAAAAAATGAAAGAAAATATTGAGACTCAAATGGAACGTTTCACTAAGGAATTACTGTATATTTAGGCATTTTACTTTATCAAGACACAACTAGACAATCATTAACACTGAAATAATTTTAGATAAATCATTTTCTGATATAAGATGTTTATCTTTTGAGTACAATAGGTAGTGTGAAGGCATAAGTCACAAACAATCCCATACCAGTTTGTTATTATGATTAATAGAATGGCTATTTATTTAAGGGGGAAAAACTTACAGATCACCATCTCAGACAACAGCCCTCTGCACAATCAGGAAGGGAGCCTAGTCGCCGGAAGCAGAGCAGGAAGCCAGAGAGCAAGCGGAGGGAAGTGGCTGCTTTTTTAAAGAGAGAGAGACCATGCCCCAATGGGCTGGTATCTCAGTGGCTATTGGCTGAAGGAGTGGAAGGAACTCCCGCAACAATAGTGAACCAAATACTTTCACTTTAAAATTTTATATCTAATTAATATTAACCACAGTCAAAACTGTTGTCAATTAATAAAGTCTGTATTCTACCTCTTTGAATAGAGTAGTAATTTGATTTTTTGTTTGTAAATATGTGTAAAGAATGACTATGTCAATAGAAATTTTAATATGTGAAAGTAAAAACATTTGAATTGACAACAATCTATGTACAGATGTCATAACAAAGACTCTTGATTCTGATTTTAAGAATACTGTATTTTATTTATTAATGGAATTGTGGAGGCCCAAAAATGTGAGCTTATTTCCACCTTGTCTGATGGTCAACGAGGCTGTTCAAAGTGGCTAATGAGCATAGTTGCAAGTCCCAACTCAGAATGTAATTACTTAGTTCTTTTGACATTAAGATAACTCATACAAGTAGGTCCATTCAATCCTGACAGATGGTCAGGATAGCAAATGTAGTTCTGCTCCTTCTTTTGTAACTATGAGGTCACCTGGGGAGTGGCTGCCTTCAGATGTGGTCTAGGAGAGCTTTACTGCCTAAACAATGCTAATGATTTGATATCTCAAAGTGTTAATACGATTAGCTGAGTTTTCCTTTGTATCATATTAATAAAGTCTTTTGTTATATTCCCCCCATTTGTATTTGTGTATAAAAACATATGGAAAAATAAACACGGATAATTTCAGTATTCACTGGAATGCCCTCCTAGTACATTCTATGGTTTCTGTTATTATTTTTAAGCATCTTAAACTAATATTTCTAAATTTCCATGCCCCTACCCTGATAAGAGGTATTTTTGTTGAGGCTAATCCACAACATATGGCAGCTCAATGTGGCGTAGTTACTGACATGGAAAAAAAACTATCTTTCAAAAAATTGGACATTTTTCTCAGGTACAACAGAATGATTTAAATAATAGAAAGGCTATAGTCTGAAATTTCACTCCCATTTTATTGCAAAATAGAGGTATATAGATTCAATTTTAAGTGGAATAGTGATAAAATAATCTAAGTTAGTGTTTGAGAATGACTAATCCTATTAAGTTAAAATTGTTTAGACACATTTGCAACTAGAATTATAGTTAAGACCATTCAGCTCTTAACTATAAAATTTTAAGACCTTTTGACAAATCTCCTTTTGTCCAATTTTGTTTTGAATGCAACATGAGGGAGGTTAGACAGTAGTTTCACTTATCTGTGCTCAAGATGGGCATTTTTCAGAAAGCACTTTACAAAGGCAATTCTGAAGAAGTATTTTTCTGAGTAGCTAGTTTCCAAATTAGGAAAAAAACAAAAGTCTCCTGCATTTGTCATTTGTAGATACTAAAAATGAGCAGAGCATACACTGAAGACTAGGTTTCCCGTCATTAAATTTTTATTTCTTTCTCTTCATTTCTTGGTAAAATTAGTCATTGTTTGTAACCCAAAAAGAGAAGTAGAAATGTTGCTTCAGAATCAATTCTACAAGGCACCCAAAAAAGTGAAAAGTTCAGTCAAAACTGATGACAGATGAGCCACAGCGCAAAGATATATACACTCCACCATAAAGGAACAATGTGAATGCAAGCATCATGAAGTGCACCATCCAAATTTCCAAAGCAAAATGATTATGTAAAATCTACTTGTAAATCGTAACACATTTTAAATGTTAGGTCATACTGACAATGATGTATGAATTTGTTAAAATGTCATATATACATATTAGGATTAGATATGCCAAGGACTGTTAAGAATTATTTCTGAAATATTATTGTGTGTATATTTCAAAATGACACACACATATACACACTCATACTGTATGTTACAGTGTATGTAACAGTACTAATTTAGGGAGGTCATGAAATTGAGAAGTAGTAAGACATATATGGAACAATTGAAGGAAGGAGAAGGAAAAGGGGAAATATGTAAATTTAGTACCTATGTGCCGAAATCTTGGTGGAGACCTCTAATTGCCACGCACCACACCCCCATGTCTGTGCTCTGTGCACTGGCACACAATTACTGAGCTTCGGGCAAGGGGCTGGAAGTCAAAATACACAGACACACACAGACAGAGAGACAGCGACATGGGTCATCCTTGAATTCCCAAGAATGCCCCTTAATTGTGTTCAGGGGCAGATTATATAGAGATAGCCACGGCCCAGCCAAACCCACCAGAAACCACTCTCCTGCCATCAGGAATTCCTGAAGGTCTAGTGCTCAGAGCAGCTGTAGGCACTCAGATCAAGGGATTACAAAAAATTCAGGATCTGGGGTCTCACTGCTCCCAATACCTGTGTTTAAAATTCTCAAAAATATAAATAAAAGTAATCAAAAAGAAAATAAAGACATTTAAAAACAAGTTCAGAAATCCAATAGGGACAAACGCACCTGTGTGATCTTTGAAATAAGTGACTTTCAGGAATTCCCTGGGAACTAATACAAAATCTTCGAAGGTTTAAGGCCATATCTTTGAATAATAGTGTCTAAAGGGGGTGGTATTGTTATTTCCTCTTTGCTGTAATTTTCTCAGTGACATGTTTCACAACTTCTACACCCATGAATTCTCTATATCTTTTTCCAATGGACCAATGGTTGTAGCTGGCTCAAAGTTCATATGTTGAACTATAGCTGGTGGTGGTGGAGGGTAATTGTCTTCAAGAGATAATGTGGTTCATATACTATCTTGAGTCAAAATATGTTATGGTGAGAGCCCTGTTATTAAATAAAGCAAATCAGAATCAAAATAACCGTTAGACAACAGCCACTTGCAAGAAAGAAAAATTGATTGGCTACAGTAAGAACCAAATCTTTAGCTTTCTTTTTTATATATAATTTCTTTTATTTTATTATTTTTTAAAAAGAAAACAAACTATCTTTTCTTCATTTTACATATCAACCCCAGGTCCCACTCCCTCCCCTCCTCCCATTCCCTCTACCTAAACTCCAACCAACTCCCATCTACTCCTTAAAAGGGTAAGGCACATTACTTTGATCTAAGACCTTCCCTATAATATCTAGGCTGAGCAATGTATCCATCCAAAGAGAAACGTTTCCAAAAAAGGCAGTATTAGCAGTAAGGATAAATCCTGGTGCCACTGCCAGTGGCCTTGAAGTCTGCCTCAGACAGGCAACTGTCATTCACATTCAGAGAAACTCCTTTGGACCTATGCTGGTTCCTACTCTGTCTGGCTAGTGCTAGTGAGCTACCATTAGCTCAGGTAAACTGTTTCAGTGGGTGTACGCATAATTGTCTTGATCTCTGCACACTTATGCAATCACTCTGGAAATCAGTATGGCAGTTTCTCTGAAAATTGGAAATCAACCTACCTCAGGACCCAGCAATACCACTCTTGGATGTATGCCTAAAAGATGCTCAATCATACTCAAGAACATTTTTTCAACTATGTTCACAGCAGCATTACTTGTAATAGCCAGAACCTGGAAACAACCTAGATGTCCCTCATCCAAAGAATGGATAAAGAAAATGTGGCACGTTTACACATTGGAGTACTACTCAGTGGTAACAGAAACCATCTTTGGTCTTCTAAATCCACTATTCTGAAAGATAAATGCTTAACATTCAAGCCACTAATTTTGTGATGATTTAAATAGTAACCATTCTGACTAAAGTGACAATGAATTTACACTGAAGTTGCCAATATTCAGAACACAATTAAAATGAAAGTTGTATTAAGTTTAAAGCATAGAACTCCAGAACCTTGTTTACTAACTTTGGGATTTTCAATTTTCAAGAGTCTTCTACCCAGAAATGCATGCTGAACTTTGGAAATAACAGGCTGTGTGGACCGTGTGTTCTGGATCCACACAATTGACTACCTATCACACAATGATATCTCTTAATGATAGAGTCAGTGAAGCCTTAAAACAACTTCAACCCATATCTACTTGCAACTACCTAAAAGTCTTTAAGCAACAAAACACCTATGTGAACCCAGTAAACTCAAAGAAGGATATGATATCATATCCCAGGAAGGATAGGAAAAGGCAGTTCTTGGGAAAAGTTTTGTTACATAGATGAGATTTGTAACCCATGTATTTTGTCATTGTCACGGGTATGTTAGAACAATTACCTTATCTCTTTCAAATTTTCTGATTTTATGACAATGGGACTTACTTGTAGAAGCTAACTCACAATCCTGCTGGGATAAAAGTCCTAGAAGTCCCACTGTGCCACATCCAAATCAGGATATTGTTATAGAAAAAACTAGGAAAAGAAGATGTGTGTTAGAGTACCATAGGGAAACTGCTAGTCAGGGCTGGTGAGATGGCTCAGTAGTTAAGAGCACGTATTGTTTTTGCAGAGGAACCAAGTTCAAGGCTTAGCCCCAATACTGAGTGGCTTGGAACCACCTTTAACTACCATTCCACAAGAATCACCGTTGGTGGCGCACGCCTTTAATCCCAGCACTTGGGAGGCAGAGGCAGGTGGATCTCTGTGAGTTCGAGACCAGCCTGGTCTACAGAGCTAGTTCCAGGACAGGCTCCAAAAAATCCACAGAAAAACCCTGTCTCGAAAAAAAAAAAAAACCAAAAAAAAAAAAAAAAAGAATCTCTGGCCTCTAAATCTCCAAAAATAAAATATGATAGTTAAGCAATTAATGGAGCTTTAAAAATGAAGCAATTTACTACTAGTAAAATGAGTAGAGCACCTAAACACAACACAAGTACTACCATCAGAATGAGCATCATTTTGCAATTGGCTACTCACAAATAGTGAAATACAAAGGCAGTTGGTAGGTTAAATGATTTAAGACTGAATGAGCAGCTTGACCAGAAATTTAGAGAATCAAAGATGAAGCAAAGCCAGATGGACCATCCCTTCTGTCTCTAGAAGCCACTTTCTTGATTCAAATATGTTAATTTGAAATGAAGCAATTAAATAAAAGGAAAAGCACAGCTGGGCTTAGTTATCATCTTCTAATAAAGAATCATGCCTTAACCAGAATATAAAATCTCAAAAGTGGCAATTCTGGTTTCTGAAAAGTTAAGCTCATTCAAGCAGCAAAGTAAAAATCTAGAAATATTCCCTTAATGAATGAGAAACTAGAAAAGTATGTGCTGATATATGGCAGACTATTTTTCTTAACTTAAAATGTATATATGCAAATTATTAAGAAAAACCACTCACAAGTCAATAGAAAAAGTAGGATGTTAAAAAACATTTGTACAATTAGGATGTGGAAATGAAACAGAAGGACAATTCTTCTCAATATAATAATATGAATGGACTTTCATATAATGATTTCTGTTATAGCAGCTTGAATTAGAAAAACAAACAGTATATAGTTTCTTCCACTGAGATCACTATACAACCCAAATAACTACACTACTTTAACCAGATTTATGTTGTCCTGACACTTGGTATACTATATCTCATTTGCCTGTCTCATCATCTAGTACAAGAAAATTGATCATCAATAAGTTATCAACCTCATTTTAGTGTAAATTTCAGGGTTTGTCCACAGAACTATTAACATACCTTGAAATAAGCATGATTTTTAATTTTTTATATAACTTATCAAAATATTAATGTGTCATGAAATATTTTATATTATAGACATATTACGCATGCCTTCCTGGTAGTTTTTCCTTAGACTTCAATGTTTCAGGAAAATGGAAGAAAATGAAGGAAAAGAGGAAACAGTTGTTTCTTTGAACACATAGTAGATGTTAAAAGCAAGAACTGTCTACAGGACCTTAGCTTTTGTTACCAGGCTTCCTCAAAAAGCTTAAATTCCTGCTTCCAGTTTCCTTGCTGCTGACCCAGACCTTTATGGAGAGCACACTTTGGAGGCATTACTGGAAGAACTGGATTTTATAGTTTTGGTTGCTAGAAACTAGGATTCCTGTTTTAAAATGATCAAGGCATATGCACTGATTACAACTCTGCATATACTTGTAATTCTTCTAAAATAACTCCTAAACACTACTAAATTGGCTCTTACTCATATTTTATCATCTTATTCTCACCAGGTTTATTTTCTTTAGAACAAATGAATGCTCTCTTCTTTCTTAACTATCTAAACAAAGGATTGCTGCAGAAACTTGTACATAAATAAGAGGTGAAATTTTCATTTATTTTATTTTTTACTGAAGTTTTCTACTTTGTGTCTGTTGCTGTGATAAACAGCTAACCAAAAGAAAGTTGAGTTTGTTTGGCTTGTGCTGTGAGACAATGGTCTTATACCCTATAAAGGCTTGTCAGTTAGTTGTACTGGTTTAATAAAACACTGATTGGTTGTGGGACAATGGCCTTGTACCCTGTAAAGGATTTGTTACTTTTATTTTAATAAATGCTGATTGACCAGTAGCTAGGCGGGAGGTATAGGCAAGGCAACCAGGCAGGAAGTAGAGGCAGGGTGATGAGAACAGGAGAATTCTGGGAAGAAGAAAGGTTAAGTCTAGAGTTGTTACCCAGACACAGAGGACACAAGATGAGAATGGCTCACTGATAAAAGGCACCAGGCCATGGGGCTAACACAGACAAGAATTATGGGTTAATGTAAGTCATAAGAGTTAACAAGAAGTCTGAGCTGCTTGGCCAACCAGTTTATAATCAATGTAGACCTCTGTGTGTTTCTTTGGAACTGAATGACTGTAGGACTTGGTGCGTCAGAAACCTGTCAATAGGCTTATCACAGGGAGAAGTCAGGGCAAGAAAGGAAGCAAGAATCTGAAAGCAGGAACTGATGCAGACGGCAAAGCCTGCTCTCCATGGCATACTCAACTTGCTTTCTGATACCACCCAGAAGCAGCTGCCCAGTGGTAGTTTTACCCACAGTGAGGTGGACCATACCAAGAATAGGTCCCACAGATGTGTCCTCGGGCCAGTCCAATGAAGTTGTTTATATTTATAAATTATTTTAATGTATAGAACTAGAACTTTATTTCACTAGCCCCAGACTTTGTGTTCACTTTTAAGTTGAGGTCAGGACTGATGTCTTTGCTGGTAAGAGCTTTATTTTTTCTTGGAGTATATTTTCTATTCTTCCTTTGTGTCATGGATCTCCTCTGCTTTTTTGTTCTCTGCATAACATTGGAAAAGACACTTTGTGAGCCAAGCATTGGCTTCCAGTACCTTAATGAACTACTCAGACTTTACCTACTACTACAGTTTAGTCCTGAGGACTTCTAGAATAAAATGGAAGGAGTTCTACTTCACATGTCTGCTTGAATTGACTTACATATTGATAAATACTATTCTTTTTGGTACTTCAGTTCCTTTGTCTGGGCTCAGGTTAGTCAATATAAAGTAAGTGAATCCAAGGTTTCTGTTAAAGCTGTATTCAGCAGTAGACATCTGCAGCTCTAATGCATTGGAACACTTCTTGGTTTCACTCATCCCTTACAGTTGCCTGTGCTGTGTAGTTATGGACTGATGTTTCTAACCTTCAGATTTTGTTAATGTTCTCACTTCTCCTAGCTTTCAAATTTTCTTGGAGTTCCAATATTATAAAAATTTAAAATTATTTATATTTAACTAAATTAAAATTAATTTTATTGAAACTTATTTTATTACTTGAATATTCCATCTTTTCTGTAAAATTTATGGAGAGAAGATGAATAAAAGAAATATCTGTTGTTAAGTCACAATGCTGAATATGTATCTATCAGATTTACTAGTACATTTATTTTCTCTTTTTTTTCTTCACTTGATGTGTTTGGGGACAGAAAAGAAATGTTTTCATAATATTATTTTTTATTACTCTTAAATCATCTGTTCCTTTTATTACATTACCCATTAGAAAGGTATTCATAAATGTTATATCATTATGGATCATTTTGCCTTTGTCAAGATAATTTTTGCTTCTTTTTAATGGTTACTATGTGCTTAATTTTTCTCCTATATCTACTACCAATGTTTTTTAATAGCGCTTTCATTCTGTAAACTTAAGCTATTCTTTTCTTATCAAGTTTAACTACTAATGTCTGACACTCAGCTATTGTACATTGGCTGTACTCTTCGTCTTAGCCTCTTTTCTTTTATTTCCCACTTTTCATGGTTTCTTTTTTGTCAGAGCATGTGCAATTCACATTCAATTCTGTCACTCTTATTATACCTTTAATCCTTTTTAAATCCTAAATATTTGGGTATCTACCTTTTATTGTAGCTATTCCCCCTTTTGCTGTGTTTGTTCTCAACTTTTTATAAATTGTACAAATGTGTCCTGAATCCTTCCTTCCCCCCGCTTTTGAGCTTTGTAATTTGAAGAACATCAAGTATGGTGCACATTAGGTATTTGCAGTGGGAAAGAACTGGAAAGAAGAGCCATTAAACTGATACTATGCATAAGGAGGCGGTGAAGAATTAGCTGACAAGAGCCCTTTTAAACATAGAAATGGTTCTAGTCAACTGAGGTGATATAACCTATCGTGGTGGGGAAGGTGGTGGCAGGAATGAGGCAGTTGCTCACACTCCATCCACACTCTGTAAGCAGTGGCAGATACGTGCTGGAGCTCCACTTTCTTTCTCCTTTGCATCCAGTTCAACTTCATAGCCCAGAGAATGGTCCACACACACTCAAAATGACTCTCTCCTCCTCAGTTATATTTTTCTAAAAATACTTCTTAAATGAATCTAAATTCAGTTACACTGACGTGAAGATTATTGCTCACAGGGACCTACAGAGATGCGATGACACTAGCTGCAGCTTAAACAAGGGTAAGTGCAACCCATGATGAATACCCAATGTTGGTCCTGAAATGCATACCCATGCAAATATCGTCATTCTAGGCAATTAACCTTTACAAATCCAAGGATGAAGTAAACTGTGCTTTAATGTATTTTAAATGACACTATTCTGTGCCCTGTAATTACTGGGTATTTAGGCACTCAGCACTGTATTTATTGTGCATCCTCTCAAGCCAAGCATGGATGTTGTGCAAAGATCCAGCAGGACCGACCAGGAGTCATGACAATCCGGCCTTCCTGGATATGCAGTCATTAATTTTGCTTCTTCTGCTGCCTTTCTTTGAAACTTCAAGTTTTCTGTTCTAACAATATTTGTTTATATTTTTGAGACATCTAATGTTATAGCAAGTGTAAAAAGTCATCTACTTGACTCACTGTATTATGTTCAAGCAAAATAATAGTATCAGTTTAGGGAGAGGTACCATGAAATACATCAGTCAATAAGAAAAATATCATATTTGAAAAATTGAGATGTATAACAAGCATATACATGTTGGAAACTTGCCTGAATTAGACAATTTAACTAATTGTAATCCATTATTGTTTCTCCTTATTTTATTAAATACAATGTGCCTTTGCTTGTAAAAGAAAGCAGTGGAATAAATACTGATTTTAGATGGAATTAGTAACAGGAGCTTGATTTACATAAAAACATTAATATTCTGCCTGAAGATGGAACTCATTTGGTAGAATGCTTGGATAACATACAGAAAACTCTGTTTGAGTCCCAGCACTGCATAAAACAAACACTACAGAACATGCCTGCAACCCTAGCACTTAGGAGATAGAAATAGCAGGACCAGAAATTCAAAGTCATTAGCTATGGAGTCAGTTAGCACGAGTCTGGCAAACAGGAGATCTGTTTTCAAAAATAAAAAATAATAAAAGAAAGAGAACACAAAAGTGTTCAAATTCTGTTTCTATAACTGTAGACAGAATATTTTGCAAATCTGTCTTTCTTGGCTATGCTCTATGAAACTGAAAATCTCTATGTGGTTCTCGAACCTCCTTTAGAGAAGTCTGAGACCTGAAACTACTCCTTTCTCAGTGTGATAGAACTCAGATGGTGGTTGATTTGTCATTGGAATGCTTATATAAATAATAGAGTTCTTCCTGTCTACGTTAGCCTCAGTGTTTATCCTCAAGCACAGGAGAGCACTTTGCTTCTACTTCCAGATGTAGGTGGCCAGCCTTCTGTACTGAAGAAGTAACTAGGTCACAGAAACATGGAGGACTGCATCTCCATTCTGTGAATGTTTCCCCACAGTCAGTGTCTCTCCAGCATGCTGCACACTGGGAATGGGTTTGACAGTTGTTCAACCCAGATTCCGGTGATTGCATTCCCCTAGTTTTTTTTTTTTTTTCTGCTATGTCAGCTTCATATAGAATAGCTTCCTTAAATTCTCTCCCCTGAGCTTCATACAACATTGTCATGTCCTAAATAACTAAGAAGTGGAAAGTGGATGCAGGGTGATCTACCAGGCCACCAGAAACAGTATCAAGATGTGAAATATATGTGTCAATAATGAGGAATGTGGGAGAGGAGAGGTCAAGGGAAGAGACATTCCTCTGATACTCCCTGCTGAAGGCTTTGAACATACTCAATAGTGGAAGAGCAAACTTCAAGTATCAACCAGTACTTTCTAGCATCCAGATGTGCACCCTTCTGATGAGCAAATTCAAGTACAGGCGATTTAAGAAAGTGTTCACTGAAGGAAGAAGAGATAGGTTTTGGTGTCTCTGATCCAGTGCATGACTCTAGAAACTGTCCATAAATGAGGACCAGGAGACCAAGGCTGTAATATTTGGAGGCAGGAAAATCGATTTGTAATATTCAGAGGTAAAATGTAATTATTAAATAAATGAGTAGACTAATTGAATCAAAATGCACTGTTTTGTCTGAAATAAATGAACGACTTTATGTCTTGCATTACACTAGCACAGTACACCCTTCTGGATTTTCTAAATTAGGGCAAAAATAAAAAAAAACAGTTTCTTATTACTTCTAAAATATAATCTTGACTTTTATAGTTTAAAAAAACAAATCAAAACAAAACACTGACACACAATAAGAAATGCATTTTGATCAGATCTCAGGACAAATGTTTGTGTATTCAAACTCCTGAAAATAAAGGCCCCACAGAAGAAAACTGACACTCAGAGTTACTCAACCTGCTGATTTCTATTACATACTTTCTAACCTTTATTTCTGTTGTCCTAAGAAATTACCAAAACTGTAATTTTTGCCAACTGTGAAGCACATTCTACATTACCCGTGCCTATGCCACACAGCATGTAAACGCCTCTACCTAAAACTTTGTCCCTTCTCAAGATACAGAAAACTAAAAGGCCAGAGACAACCCATGCTGATACATAAATATCTAAATAAATACAATGGAATCGTAGATATAAAACAATTGTAAATATTAAAACAATGTTTTTCACAGATATTGCTTTTCTGCATTTTTATTAAAAGATGCATTTAACGATACTAACTTTCAATTCCTTTTGGAGAAATTGCAATGGGCAATAACCCATTATAAATACTTACACCATTTTTATGACAAGGCAATTATTATCACTGACTGACAAACAGGAGAAAAAGAAAAAATTAAGTGCTATGTTGATGGTGATTCAGCAGAGTAGCAAAGCTAAAGTCATAGCCAAGACCACCAACTTTAAGGAATATGCTTTTGTAAGCCTTGATAATATATAAAAAACAACATAAAATTTAGCTCTGTAATTTTAACTGTACAAAAAGTGGAATTAAGTACATTTTCTATGAATCCATCACTACCAGTCATCCACAAAGTTTTTCTCAACTTCCTACATGGAATCTTTGTATCCCATTAGAAAATAACTCCTCTGTCATTGGCCATCACATTCTACTTTCTGTCTTTGAATTGAATATTGCACGTGTGAAAGCATACAGAACTTATCATTTATGACAGGCTCAACTGACTTAGCTGGCTTAGCATCCAGCATCAGTAAAATTCATGAATATTCTAGCTAGCCCTTTTTTCAGACTTACCTTTTTAACAGATTTAATAAATACATATATATATATATATATATATATATAAACATTTACTCTGTTGATACATATTTGGGTTGTTTTTCTTTTGTCTTCTATGCAGAGTTTTTCAAACATAGATCTACAGAAGCCCTGTCACTTTTTTAATTCATCTGGATATAGACTAGAAAGCAGAATCAGTAAAGTATATGTCAATTCCATGCTTGAGTTTTAAAAAGCAGTTGGATCATTTTACATTCCCACTAGCATTAAACAAAGGTGTCACTTTTTTTGGGCCATATCAAAGCTTATTCTTTTCTGCTTCTGTTTATATTGGCAGTCACTTTAAGGAATGTAGCTTTGATGGAAATTCTTTTCTGCAGCATCTGACATGCCTGTGCATTCATTCCTGGAGCTACTTGTACATTGTTTGTCACCAGTGCAGCATCATCAGAAGATGCTCACTCAATTTCTTTCTTCTCTTTTGGATCAGTGAATTTTGTGGTTGCTGAGGTTGAGGACTCCCTTATATTCTAGGTAATGATACTTTATGAGATACATGATGTGAGAATATTTCTTCATTAGGTAAGTTGTCATTTTTTGTTCAATATCCTTTGATACAGAAATATTAATTTAGATAAAATCCACTTTTTCTTTTACAGTCTGTGCCTTAGAACTCAGATATGAGAAAACTCTCTTAGATCCATTGTTATGAACCCTTTCCTTATGACTTCCCTCAAATCTTCCTTCTGATATTTTTATTCATTTAGCTCTTACATTTAGGTCTTTGATCAATTTTTAGCCAATTTTTGCAAATGATGTTAGGTAAGGGATCAACCTACTTACTTTTAAGTGAAAATTCATTTTCCACAAATAGCAGTTTTTGTAAAGACTTGTCTTTGTAATTTACTTCACAGATCTATAAGTCATTTCAACACAATACCACAAAATACTACATCCACTTTGGAGCAACTATGAAATAAAAAAAACAGAAATTTTTAGTTGTATTCTACTTTCTCAATATTTTTTTTTATTATTTTTTTTTATTGAGAAAAGGAAAAAAACAAGTTTCCACCTCCTCCCAGCCTCCCATTT
Source organism: Microtus ochrogaster (assembly GCF_000317375.1). NCBI lineage: Eukaryota > Metazoa > Chordata > Mammalia > Rodentia > Cricetidae > Microtus > Microtus ochrogaster. The sequence goes on from NC_022012.1 coordinate 58,475,420, forward strand.
CCCTCCCCCTCCTCCCACCCTTCCCCCCCTCCTCC
>NC_022012.1:58476470-58484392 GCF_000317375.1 Microtus ochrogaster
GGAAAAAGGAGGATTGGGATAAAGGAAGGTTGGATAAGGGAGCACGGAAGCACAATTCTTAGATAAGGGAGCCACCTTAGGGTTGGCAACAGCCTTGAACCTAGAGTGGCTCCCAGGAGCCCAAGCCGAGGTCCCCATTTAGTTCCCTGGACAGTGAGAATATTTTTGTATGATTGAATTTCCCTAAAATTCTATGTAATCTTTAGGAAGGTTATCTTTGGTATTTCTTTAAAAAGCACTTCTAGAAATACGATAGGGATTAAATTAAATCTGTAGAAAATGTGGGTAATTGGGACCTCAGAGGAAATTTGAAGCATAGGCTGTGACTGCACACAGAGGACCAAGAGGTGAGTAATCACCCACCCAGCTGGACACCTCACTCTCTAGGACATTGGTTCTAGGGCAAAACTCTGGGCCAAGACCCTCCCGCTATGTATCTACACTGAGCAAGGTATCACTCCAAAGAGAATGGGTTGAAAAAAACAGTACAAGCAGTAGGGATAAATCCAGTGGCCCCACAGTCTGCCCTAGCCTTACAACTGTCACCCACATTCAGACAGCCTGGTTTGGTCTTATGCTGGTTCCTTCCTTGTCAGGATGGAGATGATGGGCTCCCATTAGCTCAGGTAAACTGTTTCAGTGGGTGTCCCCATCATGGTCTTGACCTCTTTGCTCGTATTCTCACTCCTCCCACTCTTTGACTAGACTTTGTGTGCTTAGCCCAGTGTTCCCCTGTAGATCTCTTCCTCTGCTTTCATCAGTTACTGGATGAAGGTTCTATGGTGACATTTGAGACAGTCATCAATCTGACTACAGCGTAAGACCAATTTGGGCACCTTCTCCACTTTTGCTTAGCATCTTACCTGGGAACATTCTTGTGGATTCCTGGGAATTTCTCTAGTGCCAGGTTTCTTGCTAGCCCCATAATGATTCCCTTAATTAAGATATCTCTTTCTGGGGCTGGAGAGATGGCTCAGGGATTAAGAACACTGACTGTTCTTTCAGAGGTCCTGAGTTCAATTTCCAGCAACCATACTGTGGCGCGCAACCATCTATAATGAGATCTGGTGCCCTCTTCTGACCTTTAAACATACATGCAGACAGACACTGTGTAAATAATAAATAAATCTTTAAAAAGATATCTCTTTCCTTGCCTTCTGTGTCTGTCCTTCCCCCATCTTGACCATATTGTTCCCTCAAGTTCTCCTTGCCCTCCCCATCTCCTCTATTTCTCCTCTTCTGCCCTCCCTTCTTCCTGTATCACCAGGTTCCCAATTTTCTCAGGAGTTCTAGTCCATTTTCCCTTCTTAGGAGGATCTATATATGTTTCTCTTAGTGTTCTCCTTGTTAACTTAGCTTCACTGGGGTCATGGATTATAAACTTGTTTTCTTTTGCTTTAAAGGTAGTATCCACTTAAGTGAGTAGATACCATGTTCATCTTTCTGGATTTGAATTACCTCACTCAAGATGATATATTTTCTAGTTCCATCCATTTGTTTTCAAATTTCAAGACGCCATTGTTTTTTTTACTACTGTGAAGTACTCCAATGTATAAATGTACCATATTTTCTTAACCATTCTTTGATTGGGGGCATCTAGCATATTTCCAGGTTCTGGCTATTACAAATAATGGTACTATGAACATAGTTGAACAAATGTCCTGATAGATGATTGAGCATCCTTTGGGTATATGCCCAAGAGTGGCATTGCTGGGTCTTGAGGTAGGTTGATTCTGAATTTTCTGAGAAACTGCCATACTGATTTCCAAGGTGGTTGTACAGATTTGTGCTTCCACCAGCAAGGGAGGAGTGTTTCCTGTATTCCACATCTTCTCCATCATAAGCTATCACTGGTGTTTGTTTGTTTGTTTTTATCTTAGCCATTCTTACAGGTATAAGATGGTATTTCAGAGTCATTTTGATTTGTATTTCCCTGATGGCTAAGGATATTGAACATTTTTTTAAGTATCTTTTGGCCATTTAGGAATCTTCTGTTGAGAATTCTCTTTGTAGATTAGCACCCCATTTTTAATTGTATTATTTTTAAGTGTACTTTGGTATTTTGATATCTAATTCCTTGAATTCTTTATATATTTTGGAGATCACTCCTTGTCTGATGTGGGGTTGGTGAAGATCTTTTTCCCATTCAGTAGGCTGCCTTTTTGTCTTATCAGTTTCAGGAAATCCCATTTATTTCTTGTTACTTTCAGTTCCTGTGCTACTGGTGTTATATTTAGGAAGTGATCTCCTGTGCTTATACATTGAAGGCTACTTCTCTATCTGTTTGCTTTACCTGTTTGATTGTTTTAACTTGGTTTTCTTCAAGAGATTTATTGATTTCTTCTATTCTTTGTTTGTCCTTTCCTCCATTTCTTTAAGGGAATTTTTCATTTCCTTTTTAAGTGCCTCTATCTTCTTTTATAAAGTTATATTTAAAATCATTTTCTTCTGTTTCTTCTGGGTTAGGATGATCTAGTCTTCCTGTTGTATAAACACTGTGTTCTGGTTTTACCATGTTGCTTTTTAGGTTGTTTAATGAATTCTTGCATTGGCAACTACCCATCTTCTCTTACAGTTGGTGCAGGCAGTATCTTTGCTTCTTAATCCAATCCTTGCAGTTTCTGTCTGTGTCTTAGGGAGCTGCTCTTGGTCGACTCTGTGCAGTTGCTGTTGGTGTCTCAGGGAACTGCTGAGGTTCCTCTTGGCCCACTCGCTTGCTCTCTTGGTCTGCTCTCTGGAATTTTGACATATAATTTGTTGTTTCTGTCTTTTTAAAGTTCATTATCTCTCTCTTTAGATTATGACAACGATTTGGTCCTATTGTAAGACACTACTTTCTCCTCTTCTTCCTGTATTTTAACTCCCAACTGCTTATAAACTTCTACTTTTCCCCCTCTAATTAATCTATACTAAAACAGGTATAATCTTCATAAACACAGATTGTATGTTCAAATGGTGGGAGAGTTACAAATCTCTGCAAAAAACAGAGAGAAATAATAACAATACAAAAAGCAAAATTTCTATATGTCTGTGAAGAACACAAGCCCAATGATATTTTCCATGTTCTATTATTAGTAGATAATGTCTAATTTGAGTTTAGCAATAAAAATGTCAAAAATTAAATACATGAGTTTTCTAGAAAATAATTGCCCTGTGCTTTTGTAAGATTTGTTATTAGTAAAACAGAATAAAATCAAAATTGGTTAGTTCAAAATTAGTAGCAATTCTATTGAAGATTCAAAATCTTTTCTGTGAAGAGATGTTTGATACAAACACACATGCACATGTAAAGAGGGAGACAAAAATTGTATAACCAATTTACTAATGAATACCACAATTTTAATGTTTGTGTCTTTGAGTGAAAAGCTGTTGGAGGAAGCCAGAAGGAGTACCTAAGGAACAACAAAGAAAGGAGGCATAATAAATTATAAACATAAATATTTTAACACTGTGTACCACAATTTCCTCTAGAAAACATCTAAGCAGACAAGAGAAGCTCCTGGGGTCTTCAAGATGAAACCGATTGCCTCACTTTTACCTAGGAGTCTTTTAAGATCTACCAACTTAAGATCCACTCTAGCTGCAGCAATTCCTCTCTCCTTAAATCCCATCAGGTAACAAGGTCTAAGCATGGGGATCCTTGCGTTAAGTTCTGCTTTTCTGAGTTTCTACTGAATTGTGCATGTTTAATCTTGAGAATGTTGTATAGTAATGCCTTTGTGATTCTGCTCTTTAGTTCCCCCTCTTAGAGTATTTCTTTGAACTCTAAATCCCCCCCCTCTGTGTGTGTGTGTGTCTGTTCTCAACTCCTTGCTTCTCTCTTTCATTTCTCATATGAACCCTCCGAAGATGAAAACCATGCCATCTTTACATTTGTTTTCTCTCAAGTTGAGCATATTGAACAATAGATGTTTGATAAATATTGAAGAATAAATCAATTGAGGAACAAACACCATCATGATCTCCTTATGTTCTCAGGTTACTGAGCAGAAAGGCAAACTGCCTGGCAAAGATTGGGAAAGGGCAAGCGAGTCAGTGGTAAACCCAGAACAGAGCTGCCTGGTGAAACATATTATGTAATTTTTAATTTCTTCATTTGAAAACAGAGAGTGATTGCTCATGGAATTCCTGAAGCTGTTCATGGATCTGGGGAACTTGAACAAAAAAAAAGACATAGTTCTTATACTCAATGGTCAAGAAATCCAATAGGAAAATAAAATGTTCGAGAAGTTTGCAGAGAGTAGCATAAGTTTAGAGGTAAGAGAAAAACATTTCAGAAAAAAAAAGTTTGGAAGTGTCCTGGAAGTTTGGAAGGTGCATGAAATATAAGTAGAAAGAAGATGGGAAGGAAGCAGGAAAAGCAAAAGGGGCATCATGAAAGTAAAACAGCTGTAGTGTTGAAGAAGATAGGTGGAGAAGCAGAGAGAGCAAACACCCGAATGTCTGCGTGCTGCTCCATTGCCCCAGCACCACTCCATTAGGTCAGGGTCCTACTGCTTCTGCATGGTTTCCAGCTTTCTGTCCCTCCAGACTGTGCCCATTCCTTTCCTGAGTACCCTTTGGTTTATTCTTTTTTTAAATTTATTTATTTATTTTTATTTTTACTTAAAAATTTCCACCTCCTCCCCTCCTCTGATTTCCCTCCCCCTCCCCCATCCCCTTCCCCGTCCCTCTCCAGTCCAAAGAGCAGTCTGGGTTCCCTGCCCTGTGGGAAGTCCAAGGTCCTCCACCCTCCATCCAGATCTAGGAAGGTGAGCTTCCAAACAGCCTAGGCTCCCACAAAGCCAGTACATGCAGTAGGATCAAAACCCAGTGCCATTGTCCTTGGCTTCTCAGACAGACCTCCTTGTCCGACGCGGTCAGAGAGTCTGGTTTGATCATATGCTCCATCAGTCCCAGTCTAGCTTGCTTTGGTGAGCTCCTATTAGATCAGCCCTACTGTCTCAGTGGGTGGGCGCACCCCTTGCAGTCCTGGTTTATTCTTGACTATATTATGAGACATCTTTCTAGTAAGGAAACAAATCAATACTTTAGCTAAGCTTTGTAAAGGAGCTAAATTTTCCATTTCTTCATACCTTAGTTTATTATAGAAGTTTTGTCATGATTTTTCTGCTACCTGCTCTCTAACTGAAACTCATGTATATTTCCAACTTGAAGATAAGATTAACCAATCCAAGCTATTTACACTTTGAGCATCCTAAAATCACCCTTTCATATATTAGCAGAAGGATTACTTAGATTACGAAAAAAATATGTTCCCCCTTTCTTTGCCTGTCTCTCATGTGTCTGTAATGTAAAAAGTTACAGAACATTCACTATGTGTTGAATAGAGGGATATATGTGAGTATGGAAATGCAGTCCTCATGAAATTCTAGACATCACTTCACAAATATATTGTATCTCCAATACAAGATTGATTTCCTACTTTGTGACACAAAAGACCTTTCATTTGAGGACATTTTGTTTTTCTCACTGTATATGCTGAATTTAAACATCTGATCGATCACTCTATCTACAACTACAGAACTCCATGACACTGTGCAAAAAATAAGTATAAATTTTTTAAAGGTTTTTTTTTTAGTTTCTTTAATTTAGAGAAGTTTTTAAAATTGAATAAATGACTAATGTGTCTCTAAAATCTAGATTAATTTACATTTAGGGTTTTTTTCATATATGACTATAAGCCATCCGGTATTCATTTTCATGAGCCATATGAAAAGTCCTATGCTGAGAAAAACATGAATTATCTTTACTAAAATAAATTAGATACATCCAGCTACTTTCACAACGTCTTCCCCCATTTCTCGTCTTCATCAATAAAATCCTTGTTTAAGGAGCAGTCACCACGGCCAGAGAGCTGTCTACAACTCTAACAATATATGAGATAAACCCATACGTAAAAGTAAAATTTATTTTGGCTTATGTTTTCAAAAGTTTCAGCCCATGTCCACCTGACCCAGGTGTTTTGGGGTTTGTGGTGAGGAAGAACATCAGTGTGTGACTGCAGAACCCAGGTTGGTAATTAGGAGCAGAAGTATAAAAATTAAATTATACGCATTGTGCAGCCAGACAGGAGGAGTAGAAAACATGGAGGACATCACAGAAGCAGCCTTTCAGTGGATGACCAACTGCAAATATTGAAAAGGGGCAAATTCTGCTCCATCTTGTTCTTTAGGTTCTAGCGCTATCATATGCATTCAGTAACTATTGTAGTAGATAATAGAGAGCTCATTAAATAGCTGAGACAAATAGACAGACCAGCTATTGGACTTGAATTTTATGTGGAGCCAAAGATAATTTAATTTTCTCAGAGTAGTGTGGTAGCAGGCAAAAAAAAGTACAAACAATATACCAGATTTTAGTATCTGAGAATAAGGATATAAGAGATGTTAAAGACAGTGTCAACAATGGAGCTAAGAGGTTGAGAGAAAGCTTGTCAGACAGGGAAAATCTGAAGGTAATTTGCTGAAGCAGAAGTGAAGTCATTTTAAATAAGCTGCTTTGAGCTAATGAGTTAACCATGTGCAGATGTCAGCAGGTAACAGTGTTCACAGAGTGTGGATCTGGGCTTTACTTTTAACCCTCACACACATCGTTGTTATAGGAGTTAAGGGCATCACATGGAAGGGGGAAAATATGGGAAGAAGACCAAACACTAAAGACAGAGAAGGATGAGGAGAACACAGAAATGTCCTTTTGATGGAAAAACCAGAAACTAGAGTCCCACATCTGAAAGGAGCAGCCTGGTCCCCTGCCTGTCAGTGGATGGCTGTGGACTCTGCCACAGTAAAAACCATAGCCTAATGGATAGTTCTATTTACCAGACTTTCTTAACAAAATCTAGTATATAGTCATCTCTAAAACCACATTTTCTATTTTTAGTTTTGTTGATTTACCTGATACAGGGAATGTCTCCATGCTATGCAGACAATGAGGCATTTTGGGGGTATTTTCAGAATGCTGACTCTGGACTTTGTATGTAACTTTCTCTGTTCCCTGGGACACTTTAGAATCACCATATAAATATTTAAAAAGGAAAAGGTTAATTTTATGTTTTCTTTGATTGATAGGAAGGAAAACTTAAAAAAATTAAAGATATTCTATATATTCTGCCTTTAAATCACCTGGAACAACTGTCGCTTACTTGTCTTCAGGCTACTTCAGTCTTAGGTCTCTTCCAAAGAAACATCTATAGTTACATGGATTTACATTATTATTTTAACATATTACAAAGTTCCTGAATAGACAGATTCTACCAACATATCTATCAGTAATATGCATTAAAATAGGCAGAATACTATAAAAATGGACATGACCTTTAACTATAACGAAATTTTCCCTATTTGTAGACAGGAAGAAATGCCTTTCTCCAAAATGATATGAATAGGTAGCTGTAAGAGTTTTCAGCCTTGTGCCATAATATATAACAATGACACAGCCTAGAGTATGTAAGTTTTTCCTAGTCTTAGAAAGTTGGAAAGGCTGCAAAATTACACTTGACAAAGATTAGCGTAATTTTGATACACGAATCCATCCATTTATGACCCTAGTCATGTTTTAACAGGCTTACATATCAGTGTCCTTGATCCTTTCAATTAGCTCCCAAGTCATCTGACATTATAGACATTTGTTTTCTATGCTATATCTGTGAATTAACTCCACACATGCCTCCTCAATGGTATGGATAAGTGACTGCCTTAAAAAGTCTTTTCATCTTAAGCTTAAGAAAATGCCTTTTGATCTAGCTAGAAATTTCTTTAAAACATTTATTAGAATTGTTTAGGGATTTGTTGGCCCTGCAGAGCATATGTTAAAAGTCCAGAGCTGAGGCCGGGCGGTGGTGGCGCACGCCTTTAATCCCAGCACTCGGGAGGCAGAGGCAGGCGGATCTTTGTGAGTTCGAGACCAGCCTGGTCTACAAG
>NC_022012.1:58484492-58500294 GCF_000317375.1 Microtus ochrogaster
CAGGCTCCAAAACCACAGAGAAACCCTGTCTCGAAAAACCAAAAAAAAAAAAAAAAAAGTCCAGAGCTGACCTGAAATCTGTCTGATTCACGTGGCGGTTGTATGACCTTGCTCAATTTGTACTTGAGATTTTCAAGCCACACAACCGGACATGATAACACTTGCAAATCACTGTATGCAGTCATTCAAAAGACAACTGCTGAGTCCCGTGGGATGGCTCTGTGATTAACAGTATTTCTTGTTTTTTTCCGAGTGCTTTTTTTTTAAAATCAGTTCCCAATTTTCATATCTGATGGCTCACTCCTTCTGTAGGGAACCTGACTCCCTTTTCTGGCCTTCATAGGTACCTGCAAATACATGACTACACCCACATAGACAGACGTACTCTAAATAAAAAATGAGTACATTTTTGGTTTTTTTATGGCAATCATTCACTCAAACTAAGCTGTCACAAAACATGTTTTCTTATAGTTATTAAACAATTTCAGTTCGTGACAGTCTATGCATAGTTTGCTTTGGGAAACAGAAAGAAAAGATCAATCAGTGTAACACATATATTACAAAAAAAGCTGTTATAAGAGTGATGCCTTTCAAAATATTCTACATTCAGAATTCTCTATCATACTCTAATGACAAAGCAGAAACTAAAACAAATTCTCACATGGAAAACACACACCATGTGACAGTCTTATTAATATCTAAATGGAAAAGCTTAAGCCTGAATATATGTGATATTTGTTAGTTTTGTCTTGTTTGATAACTCAAAAGTATTATTACCTGTAAGTGAAATCATGTTAATAAGATGAACAATGTCAGTTTTATCAGCAGTTAACAAATGCAAAACTCTATATTTATTGCATAATTATTTAACTGTGGATGACCAATTTCTTGCTGGTCTTTTTCAGTATATTTAGGGTCATATTCACATCAGAAGGCTTCTCAGGCATCTTCAGTGTAGTACTTCAAAGGGAAAGAGCTCTCATAGGAAAGTTTGTACGTCAGTCTGGGACAAGCTGAAAGGATGCAAAGAATGATAGCAAAAGAAACATGCTGAATATATGTAGGCAGTACCTAAAATAGCAAAGGAAATAAAGTTTCAATAAGGTCAGTAAATGTGCTATAAAGAAATATGAGTACTTGTAGTTCACAGTTCCTTTCAAAAAAGAATTTTTTATTTTAGATGGATGGTGTGTTCAGCTATAGCAGTAACATATTCACAGTTTTTTATTTCTTATAAAAAATTTATCAATTTTAAGATAAATGTCTACTTTCTCATGTTTCAACTCAATTATTTTCATTAGAGATTGATATTTTGCACACCTACAGCCTGTGGCTTTCAGAGAAGAAAACAGACTTGTGTTTATATGTGTATGTAGTTTCACAGACAGGGAATCCTTGAACAGCGGTAGATTTTCCTTAGTTTGTTTTATTGTTGTTGTTGTTGTTGCCAGCAAATAAATATCCCTCAAAAGGAATAAATATATTTTTTAAATGCCAGGGCTGTAAACAGAAAAACTAGTGGCCTCCTATAGTACAGGCTTCTTATTAACTAACTCTTACATCTTAAATTAACCCATTTCTCTTATTTTGTGTATCACTTACCCGGTGAGGTTCTATTCTGGCGTCTTTCTCCTTCATCAGCTACATAGCATCTCTATGACTCCACCTACTCTCTATGTTTCTTCCAGTTTGACTATATTCTGTCCTGCTATAGACTGAAGCAGCTTCTTTATTAACAAATGGTGATAAAGCATATTCATAGCATACAGAGAATTCCACATCAGAATCTCATCATAGATAACACTTTCCCCAACTTCTTATTTTTATTTTTATTTTTTTGGCTTTTCGAGACAGGGTTTCTCTGTAGCTTTGGAGCCTGTCCTGGCACTAGCTCTTGTAGACCAGGCTGGTCTCGAACTCACAGAGATCCGACTGCCTCTGCCTCCCGAGTGCTGGGATTAAAGGCGTGCGCCACCACCGCCCGGCGCCCCCAACTTCTTATGTCAGCCAGTTGCTTTGATTTATGTATGCAATGTCTGCTCCTTATTATTTTTCCCACTTCTGTGTATCTCTGCGTCCTGCCCTGATTCTTTTCCCACAAGACTGCCAGCTAGTTACACTCTTTCAGTCAGGTCCTGGCCTTGGAGTAGAAATGCTACCATCATAGCCAACCTGATGCTGGAGCATGGTGTGTTCTAGCTATTGGTGTTTCTTTCATCTCATTCTACTTATCACGCTGATGAATGCCTTCAGCTGCAGAGAGAGAAATACTTATCCAACAGGGATTTAAGGGACTCCTTGTTTTATCTCCACCAGTCTTACTGTTTGCTCTTCTTCCTCAAACATGTTGCTTCGTGACCACAGATAACTGCTGGAGTTCTAGACATTCAAGTCATTATCTCCTTCGACAGATGAATCTATTTTAACCTGTAACTAATTATCAAGTTCAGTTATTGGCATTGTGACTGAAAACACCCTTTTTTATAAGATTAAAATTGTATCTATATACAGTCATGGAAGTTGGGTAAATTTAGTGATCATTATACAGGATCATGTTCTTACCAGAGATGATACATAAACATTAAGAGGATAAAAATAAATGATTAATAATCACTATTTGTGTAAGTATATGTGCCTCAGGTTTTGAGATATCACAATCTGTAGAAACAAGTCTAGGGGATCATTTTTCGGTTGTTTTTCATTTTGTCTTCAATATCTGAACTCTTTAGGCAAAATGTCTGCTTTATTAAAAGTATGTATTCATACATCATGTTTCATTAGTGCTTTTTAAATCAGCATTTGTACAGTTTACTTCTTTAAGCAATTTAAAAATCATGGCAAAGACTTTTTAGTACTAGGCACTCCTTCAATACTGAGAGACCAGCTGTCCAAAGGAAAGTTTATGTCACAATAAAAATATCTGATAATAGATATGGAGAACCATTAATTAAATTAAATTAATTTAACTTGCTTATAAGTTTATGAACTATAGGAGATTATGAGCTAATAGGCCAAGCAATGTTGTAATTAATATGGTTTCTTGTGAATATTCAGGTCAGAGCAGTCTGGAAATGAAAGAGCAACCTCCGTTTACAAGGCTCTAAACACAGAGGGTTTAACGAGGCTCATAGTAGTAATATTCAAAACTCAATCACTGGTATCGGTTCTGCAAGCCCAGAAATAAAGGTAAGCAAGCTTTCTTTTCCCTTGTATGGCTTAATTTCTTCCTAATATTATTTCATATTCAGTATTGATTGCATCAAGCAACGAACCTTCAAGCAATAAGCATTATTTACTAACTTGGAAAGAGTAAAATTAATTAACACCTTTGACATTTGAAGATCACAAAACATGCCTAAAGTCACCAAAAATGAGCACTCAAGGGTCTTATTAACACCTTTTTTGCTTAGTCCACTGGGGACTGGCTGGTCTATTTTTATCAGAATTTTAAAAGTAATAAATCATTCATATCCTAATTATGGCAAGTTATTAGTTCAGCCAGTTATTAAAATTCACAATTGAATGAGAAATAAAAGAGGATTGTAAGAATTTAGGGGAATTAAGTGAAGATATAGTTAACATATACAAGTAAAACAAAAGCACAAAAACCAAGAATGAACTTAAAAATGACATATTATCTGAGAGAATTCAGAAAACACTGTATGGCAAGAAACTCCAGAGAGTCTCTTCTCTGTTCATCCTTACAAAGCAAAGGCTGGATCCTTTGACATTTTGTAAAATACTGCAAGCTTCCAGGTTGCATTCTTTAAGAAATTAAGACTGCTGTAAATAAAATATAAATCCTAGTAGAAGACATATACATTGGGAAGCCCCATTTTCAGGGATATTGCCAGTGTTTGTTTTCCCCTAGAAACATGGCAAGGAAAATCAATTTCTAGTCCCCAGCCTTTTATCGATTTTTCTTTGTTCTACATATAAACTTTCCTGTTAAGTACTCTCCGGAATGGCAAGGGTTCAGCAAAGGGGACCACAATGTAATATATCTCTTTACAAAAGCCTTCTTTAGAGTTTTGTACACTGCAATCTGAGAACAATACTATTTTCCTAGTCAGTACACATTCCTCTTCTTTCAGTACTTTTAACAAAGGAATATAGGCATGTTAAATGTAAGTTTGGTGGCATGTCAAGGATGTAGACTGCCTCCCAAAGTTTGTGTGCTAGAGACTTGGTTACCAATGTAATAAGAATGTACTGAGAATTGACAGAAACTTTAAGAGGTGGGCCCTAGTGAAAATAATGGTAATGTCATTGGAAACATTACCTATAACTATAATTAATGTAACTTTTTATATAAGAAAAAGCTTGGCCTGAAGATCTCTTTCTGGACGTCTGTCTTGCCATGTAACTCCTTCCGTTTTGAACACTTGATACCATCATAATGCTACCTGCATGCTGGGTTCCATTAAGAGTGCCTTTACCAGATAGGTCTCAGAGTTGTGAACTAAGTAAATCTCTATCCTTAAAGTATCAAACCTAGATGATACCTCACAAAGCAAGAAGCTGAATAGTATGAGTAGAATTCCATGAGGAATCTAACTTACAGTCAATTAATTGGAAGATGAAGATGCAAACAACCTTTGATGACATCTGTCAATCTGAAATGATCTGTAGGTTGGTACCATGTACCTTCATCTGATTGTTTTAGTTGCTGCTTTTGATAGATAATCTTAGGGAGTGGAGAGGGAGCTCTGTGTTTAAGACCTGGCACTACTCTTGTAGAAGATGCAAGTCCAGTTCCCAGCACCCATGTCGGTTGACTCATATTCACCCATAACTTCACTTTGAAAGGTATCTGTTACCTTTGGCCTACTCAAGCACCTGCACTTGCAAGCACATACTCACATATACATGATAAAATAATTAAATCTATTTTAGAATAATGTCATAATAAGTACTAAGTTATAAAGCTATGCTTAATGATTTAGGGGGAAAAAGCACTTGTAGTTTGTAAAGGGTGTATGTATATGATTTCTTTTCAAAAATATTTATCTGGCATTTAAACCACAGGAAAGTATAGGTGAACTCAAACTTTATAGTAAGCATTTCTCTGGATAGTTGATTTCCATAATATACAACACATTATTTAACATGTAAGGTTGTTGTTCATCTATTGTACCTGAGAGTTGTATTACATTTTAAGCAAAGAATCAAGTTTCTCATTAGTAAAATCTTTGCATTTAAATTAAACAGAAAGTCTGTGTGTATGAAGCTACTGTCTCTGGGAGGCACCAAGATGTTGGTGGAGGAGAACAGACCCAGTGGTGACAACATAGGTCTACCAGGTGAATGAGTTTTGTTTCTTTTCTAATTCTTTTGTCTTTGAAGAGAGGCAACAAAGAAGATATGACATAATTTTATTATAATTATAAAAAGAAACAGTTCTTAAATATGACTTTAAATTGATTTACAGGGACATTAAAGGTTTATTCTTCCTAACTTTCTATTTATTATAATAATATACAGTGTCTTCTGAGATACAAGTGGCAGAGGGAGACATCTTGGCTCCTACCCAAATGCCTCTAAGGAAAAATTCCTATTACTCACTTCTAGGCAGGCTGATGAAAAGCTTTAGCCGGCCGGGCGATGGTGGCGCACGCCTTTAATCCCAGCACTCGGGAGGCAGAGGCAGGCGGATCTCTGTGAGTTCGAGACCAGCCTGGTCTACAAGAGCTAGTTCCAGGACAGGCTCCAAAGCCACAGAGAAACCCTGTCTTGAAAAACCAAAAAAAAAAAAAAAAAAGGAAAAGCTTTAGCCATAAAAAAAAAAAATCGTTTTTCTTTTTCTTTTATTTTCTCATGTTTAAATGCATGTCTTACTTTTTATCATTCCTTTTTGGTTCTCCATATCTATTATCAGATATTTTTATTGTGACTTAAACTTTCCTTTGGACAGCTGGTCTCTCAGTATTGAAGGAGTGCCTAGTACTAAAAAGTCTTTGCCATGATTTTTAAATTTCTTGAAGAAGTAAACTGTTGAAGATTTTAAAAAGCACAGAAAATCAAGGGCAAGTCCTGCCAGGAAGAAGGTGCCAGGTAGCTTCTCTTTTAAAGTCTCCATTTTCCCAAGGATTCACTCACAAAGCTGAGTTAGTAGCCAAACACTTTTACAAGGGAAGACACTAATGTGTTTTTCTTCCTGGCAGAGTACTAGATCTTCTTCACCTTGAGCTGCATTACTGTCTGATTGTGGCCAATGTTACTTGATGTATTGCAGTGGAGATAGGATAGAAAGGTGAATGAGAGACAGAAACGTTTAAGGCAAGACTTGCGGATAGTTTTTAAATATTCTTTTTATAACCAACACATAATCACATATATTTGAAATATTACCATAAAGGAACTGTCAACTACTTGAACACTTTAAGACTGCCGTGTTTCTTTGAGATATGATATTCAATAATAATAAAATGTCTTATTAGCCAAATAAATATTGAACTTTATAATTAAATATAATACAATTGAAATTATATGTGTACATGCCTTCTTTACTCAGAACTATCTAAAATTTGACATAAAGGAAAACATTGTGAAAAACAAATATATTTGTCATTAGAGAGACGTACAGTTAACTGATGAATTATTCTATCTTTTCTAAAATGTTTATGGCTTTATAATAGCATTCTTAGTAAATTAGCTTTAAATTAATTTCAATGCCCTTTACTTTTGAGAAGGTATCAAATGAGTATTATGCTGGTCCAATTTGGGATATTAGTTTAGAATCTTAATGTATGTGTTGATTTAAAAGCGTCCCCACATCTTTCTGGCTACATGAAATAAACAGTATTCTAAAGGCAAAAAAAAAATATGGACAAACAGCCTTCAGATCCCCTGAGAATTGTTAACTCATACACATTATAAAATTAGGCAATAATTCAAACTGCCTTTTTTCTGGCCTCCTAGGATCTCCCACAGAGACCCAAGTTATTTGGTCTTTCAAAATAGCACAGTACAAAGCAGAGCATGAAATGCTTTTGGACCACTGTGCACAGGAGCAGCAGTGAGCCAGCAGTCAGCCGCAGCTCTCCATTTCAACAGCCACAGATCATTCTGCTCAATACCAAGAGAAAATTTTCCTGTCCAGTTATATAGCATAAATATTCTCTTCCCAGAAAATAGAGCAGTTCCCCAGAAATCTGCTTTAATTCTTATGGTCACTGGTGAACTTGGGGCATCCCTGTCTCATACTCTTTCTGGTAACCTGTCAGAGATAACACTCAGAGAAGTACTAAGAGAAAGGCCGATGTGTTCAGTGAACAGCTCACACCTGAAGGCAAAGCAAGTTGTTGGAAAACCATGTTCAGAAGAGGTTGAGTCCAGCAATAATGGGCCAAGTTCAAGTAAGGAAAACATAGGCACAGATATTCTCAAATTCATCTTAGCAGCAACCCTGTGGTTTGGCTTCCAATACTCTTTTATTTGATGCAGGCGTATCTCCTCTCTCAGGGTTTTAATTGCTATATATGCCATTCTTAGTGGTCCAATGTTATTTGTTCCTAACCACAGGTAGATCGCTTTTTATTCTGTAGCCATTGTTCTCCGACTGTATTTCACTCTTTTCATTTTCCTTACACATAGTAAGCACAATAGCGCTTTTTTAGATTGCATTTTAATTACAAACAGTTCTCTTTTCCTTTCCTCCCTTCTACCCTTCCTGCTCTCCTTGAAAATGTATGGCCTCTTTTTATCATCAATTTCTAGTGTGTGTGTTATATGTGTGTGTGTGTGTGTGCTCAAATATAACCTGTTGAGTTGAGTACATATAATGTTATTTGTAGATAATATTTACTCTAAATCCCTTACTGAGATGTTTGTAATCTCATTGTGTGTTGGGACTAATTGAGTCCTGGCCTTGACCTGCTCTTCCCTGTCTAGAGCCTAATTGAAGTGACTAAAAGCTGTGCTTTGCCTAGAGGTTCAGAGGATGGGATTTTCACCTGTTGGTCATTGACTGCAGGGTATTTAAGCTTCCATGGTGCTATTAAAGAGGGGCTTTTTGGTACCAGTATTGGAAGGTCTGTGTGTCAGTCTGTCTCTGTGTGTGTATTCTCAGCCTCCAGCCCCTTGCCCGAAGCTTGCAAACTGGGTTCTAGCGCATAGAGCAGACAGGGGGGGGGGGCACGGTGTGCGGCAATTGTGACCATTTCAACTCTGTCGAGTCTTTTAGTTCTCATTTGTGGAGACTTTGTACAGTGACTTTCCACATTTCAAATAAAATATTGTCCTTTTGACCTTAGTATGGGACTTTATTGAGATAGCCTCTGAGGGCTTAGACTAACATCACTTTCTTCAACCAATCTCTAGAGGCATGACCAAACAAGAGCCTCTTGCTGTTAAAGAGATTACTAGGTAGATTAGTGAATTCCATCCACTCCTCTGGTTTCATTAATTCAAAAGACAACCCAGAATGCAAGTGGGCAGCCAGTGCTGTAGGATTTTAAGATGGTCTTCTCAGTACCACTCAAAGTAACAAGAGGCTGTGTGTTTGCAAGGAGACTTAAGCCCATCTTGCCAAAGGAGTATAGCTTGCAGGAATCTATGAAGAGCCTGTGTTTAGACTACCCACCATGTCTCCATTCTAACTGTTTGCTTCTTTCTTACTTGTATGATGCAGTCATTGAAGAAGAAGCCTGAATTGTTTCTCATGATTATTACTGTCATGTCACATTCGTATCATGTCTTAATTATCATTCTCTTATCATTCTCCTTAATTTTCGTGCCTGGATAGCCTGGCATTTTGTTTCCATATGGGGAATTTGCTGATTGCACCAATCTGCCAAACGTAGAAGTTATTACAGGTTTAAAATTTTTAGTGTTCTCATTGTGTTCTCCCAAGGACTATGTTTGTAACTAAGTATTTGTAGAGGGCTTGAAACAGAGTGAGACTGGATTAATTTTACTGAGCAGAGTAAATAATTCATACAACATTCTCTAGGGGACCTCCAGGAAGGAGAGAACTAACTTCTGAAAGTTGCCTTCTCACTTGTGTGAATGTATATCTCTCTGTGTGTATTTGTGTGTGTTGTGTGCCTGTGTGCATCTGTGTGTGTGTTTGTGTATTTTATACCTTGTGTCTTTGTGTCTCTTGATAACGTACAAGATCATTGTCTCACAGCAAGTATGTGTGTCCACACACATACGTTCATAGGCATATGCAGAAAAAATACGAATAAAGTGTAAAATATCATAGATCCAGAGGTAGTGGATCACTTCTAGGAAACATTTTCTGGAAACAACAGGGCTTATGTACATATGAATTCACAGAAATTATGACAGTATGCTCAAGCTAGATCAAATCCCAAGCACAGAGTAGGGCAAGGGGACACCAAGTTTCACTCCTAGTCAAGACGCTAGTTGCAAATAATAGCTACCAAAAAAGGAAAAATCATCCACTTCAATGAGGTGGCACTGGACATGTCAACCATACTCTAGATTCAGACCCATGCTTAAGAGTAGTAGCCTGTACAATTTGTATTCCATTTTTTTGCTAGTTTCTTTCTTTGAAGAGAGAGATAGAACAATGAGTTGGGTGGATAGGAGGGAAGTTGGGAAAGTTGAGGGAGGAGGAAAGAATATGATACAGAGTTTTCAAATAAAAATTATTATTAATTTACCAAAATTTATGTATTATAAAACTAACCCTTCCTTATACTCTGCTTTAAATATCAGCAAATGCAATAAGTTAGTAGCTAGATAAACGGTCAACCCTGAGTAACTAATTCTTCTTTCTAATGAAACAGGCAGACAGAGGCTTCCAGGCGTCTGCTTCTCTTTCTATGTTATGTGATGTATGTCACACATCACTCCAAGACTTTGAATAGATAATTATTTTAAATAACTTCTATGACGTCAACATTTTATTTCTTCAGATATATTTGAAAGAAGACATAAGACACTTAACTAGTTATTTATCATTAGTCTTTAATATTGCCTATGGGGCACTATTAAATAAAGATAAAGACAACTGCTTCATGTATAAAAGAAGGAGCACACCAATCAAATATACATTTTCCCCTCCACTGACTTGAATCATTTCAGTGTCAAACAAACCTTTACAGCAGTCTCAGCTGATAAATACCCATTTTGATCAAGCATGAAATAAAACTTTAAGGAAAAGAAACTCAATAAAATACTACTGTCAAGAAATATTTTTATTCTCATATCCCTTAATGGGCATAGCTATGATACAATAAAAATAATAAATACTTCTCAAAGACTTTGAAAATTAATTTATGCTAAATCCCTGAGCAATGGCTCAATGTTTCATAGTAGCATTGACGTAATCACTTCAATTAGAAAATTCTGTAACTATATTGAACTCCATGTATCTGAATGTCATAAAACCTTAGCTGTTATTTCTCATGTATAGAATCAAAGGAGAGATAAGACCAAGAACCCTTACTGTCCCTAAACCAAATACACACAGGCTTTAATTAAATACAAGAATCAGTCACGTTGACTTAAACTGTGGTCTTCATTTGTGGCATTTTTATATCAATGAATTATTAAAACTGTCTTTGTAAAATACTTGAGAAAAAACAAAGAATATAATTTTTAAAAAGAGAAATAGATAACTAATGCAGAATGTGTGTGATGGGTGATGGTTCATATAGGCATTTCAATGAGGCAGAACCAAAACTACAACTCATTGGTTCAGAAAGTCACTTTCCTCTTTGCTGATGGAAGCATGGAAGATGGATGCTATAAAAATAAAAAACAACCAAGTCAAATGTGGGAGATATAACCAAGAAAATAACTAGTGATACTGTGACCCTTTTCAGTTTATAAACCATTTACACAACATGTTATTGAAGTCATGCACCGTGGTCCCCAAGGAAGGCTCAGGAGAGGCATCAGAACACTTTGTACAGATGAGGTAACTCATGCGACAAATCTCTTTTCTCAAGACCGAAACACTTATAAGCAGCAGAATCAGAGCTGAAGTTCAGGTCACTTTGTTGTTCTCATTCCAAATGATGGGATCCTGGATTGTGGCTGATAAAATAACTTGTGCCAGCATAACGTAAGAAGATTTGACTTTACAGCACATTTGTATAATATATATTGTATACATACCTGCATTGCATACATACAAAGCATACTATCAGCTAAATAATAGACTAACATGACCAAAATGTAGACTAATGTGAAATGATTAACCTCTACATTTCTTTGTTCTGATCACAACACAAATATTTCATAGGGTTCTGGACCTCTGCTATTGAAAATTTCTGAGTTAGTATCCCTACAAGACAACAGACTTAAACAGAAGACTAGTGGGAAATTGGAAACACACATGTCTTTAGGTATCATTTGATTCCCATAGGCCCTTCACTCTCTACTGTCTATTCTCCATATATACCAATTAACACATTATTTTTTTTATTTATCCACACTTGGCAGAAATATACATTTACTAATATAAAGACTCTTTTTCAATAAGAGTGCCAAGATGGTGAAGGGACAAGCTATATTGCTTGATACACAATTAAAGAGGTGGTGTAATTTGAGAAAGAAAGGGCATGGACTACTTCTTTAGAACTATGTTCTTTCGTTGTTCAGCTAAGCCATCCATCTCGAAGTCTCTGACCTTTCCAACAGAGCTCAGTGCTGTTGGTTCAGGCTCTGGTACTCTTCCCATGCAGGGTTACTTTCCCTACTTATGCATATTATAAGACTTTAGGGAAGTCATCACTGCAGACCTTGGCACAAAAGGTTTTCAATTAATATTTATCAATCAGTACTTATATTTCCTTTTCAATGTTTGAAAAATAAAACAATATTATATTATATTATTATATTATATTATTATATTATTATATTATATTATTATATTATATTATTATATTATATTTTATTATTATATTATATTATTATATGACTGAGGATTAAATCCAAAAAAAAAAAGATCACAGCTGAAGCAGAGATGAGAATCTCTTCCTGGAGGCAGAAGTGAGAGAGATAACCAAGGTTTGCTACAATAGCCTTTAGCAGAGGCCAAAGTCCCAGTCTATCCCTGGAAACTGAGCCTTTCTGGAAGACCTTTGAGATGGCTGCAGTCCCTCGTGCAAAAATTGTATGCCTGCCCATGTAAGGAGAGGTCGTCATGCACAGGGCACCACATTAAGGTTAGGGGAGGTCTGCAAGTAGAACGTAATTTTACTTCTGTAATCTAACCTTCTGGCCCAAGAAAGGCAGTAGGAAGGGGCAGTGTGGGGTCTTAGTGTGGTTCTGGGAACTCTTGCTGAGGTTTCAAGAATGTTCCTAAGTTCCTTGCTCGTGCTCTCTCTCCTTCTGCTCCTGATTTGGACCTTGAGAATTATGTCCGGTGCTCCAATGTGGGTCTCTGTCTCTGTCTCCTTTCATCGCCTGATGAAGATTAATATTCAGGAGGATGCCTATATGTTTTTCTTTGGGTTCTCCTTATTTAGCTTCTCTAGGATCACTAATTATAGGCTCAATGTCCTTTGTTTATGGCTAGAAACCAAATATATGAGTCTGAAAAAGCCTGGGATAAAACCGGACTCTCTGAACATTGTGAACAATGAGGACTACTGAGAACTCAGGAACAATGGCAATGGGTTTTTGATCCTACTGCACATACTGGCTTTGTAGGAGCCTAGGCAGTTTGAATGCTCAACTTACTAGACCTGGATGGAGGTGGGGGTTCCTTGGACTTCCCATAGGACAGGGAACCCTGATTGCTTTTCGGGCTGGGGGGGAGGGGGACTTGATTGGGGGAGGGGGAGGGAAATGGGAGGTGGTGGCGGGGAAGAGACAGAAATCTTAAATAAATAAATAAATAAATAAGTAAGTAAGTAAGTAAGTAAATAAGTTAGAGCTAATGGCCAAGCAGTGTTTTAATTAAAAAAAAAATGTTCCTAAATGACTGACACTGTCAGAGCCTCTACAACACAGGAACCTTCCTTAGGTTCATGACCAACAACAGATCCCACATGCCCTTCTGTGAGAGACACACATGGTACCCGTTAAAGGACCCAAGAATTTTGGGACATTGAATCAAATCACATGAATAAATAATAGAGGTAAATGCTTAAAATGATATGGAGATAAAATCTTATTTTGATTTTTTTCTTTTCATCTTTTCATTAAGGTCTCAACCTCCTCCTTCCCACTTTTTTTTTGTTTGTTTTGCTTCATGTATTCACATTTGTGGCTCCTCTTTTCCCCAGCTACTGTTTTCCAACAGAAGCATCTGTATCCCTTTAGAGGATTTTGTACTCTTAATATTGTTGCTTTTGCCTCTAGGCAGTTTTTAGACTTATTTCAAATTATACTGAGTTATACAGAATGGACAATACCTGAAACATTTTTCTGACCACTGAACACAAAGCTTCTGCCCAGAAATCACCCAGATGCAAGACTGGGAAATTTACACCATAGAGTGCCACAAAGTTTTTTGTTTGTTTGCTTGCTTGCTTGGGTTTTTGTTGTTTGTTTGCTTTGTGTTTTTGTTTTTGTTTTCGAGACAGGGTTTCTCTGTAGCTTTGGAGGCCATCCCGGAACTTGTTCTGTAGACCAGGCTGGCCTCAAATTCACAGGGCTCACCTGTCTCTTCATCCCTCCCGAGTACAGGGAGTAAAGACCTGCACCACCTGTCACATCACACATTTCTAAAGAACACTTAAATATTACAAACTCAGTTATGGAACAAGGCTTTTCAAAGTTAGGCAATGCAAGATCCCAGAAAAAGACTCCATTTGTTCATACTCGAATACTACTGCTAACACTCGGCCATGTTTAGTCCATTTGGGAATGCCATCCAGTAGGACTTAAGCTTCATGTTTTTATCAAGAACAGAACCTTATTTGCATCATGGTTCTAGGAACTGAGAAGACTGAGATGAATAGATTATCTGATGAAAGCCTGCTTTGTTTCTTTTTAAATTTTGTTTGTATTTTATTTAATAGTCTCTCTCTCTCCCTCTCTGTCTCCCTCCCTCTCTGTCTCTGTCTCTGTCTCTGTCTCTCTCTCTCTCTGTGTGTGTGTGTGTGTGTGTGTGCTATACATTGTGTATTTGGGGAATGGGGCATATGCCTACTATGGCACATGTAGAGGCCAGAGGAAAGTCTTCATTACTGAAGTTTATTCTAGGTGTCACACTCGGGGTGCTTGCCTGGCACGTCTATCAGCTGAAGATCCAACAGTCATCCCACAGCAAAAGCACAAGTAGAAACGAGAAGGAATGGGAAGAAAAGAGGAACAGGAAGAAGAGGAAAGGGAGGGGTGCAGAGAATAATGGAGTGAGAGGAGGACAGGCTGGGGAGAGAAAGAAAACTGTCTTGTTATAAGGAATCAACTCCTGTAATAACAAACCCACTCCTTACATGGTGTCATTAATCTTTGGTACAGTTGTCTCTCTTAATACATTCACAATGGTAATTAAGTTTCTGACATATGCTTTTGTTTTTCCAACCACAGTAATGTTTTTTTTTTGTTTTTGTATGTTTAGGGTAAGGCTTAAGGAAAACTAATCCCTTTCAAGTGCCTAGATCTCACAAGTCTTTAAAAAGCGACTTCTAAAAACTTATTTAAAATTGGTTACTGAGAACAAATGTTGTTCAAGATGTTGAATTTAGTTCCACCTAGATAACAAAATAAATCTCTAATCCTTCTTAAGTGCAAACTGGTGACAAGAACTATATGAAACCATAAAGGGATCAATAGAAAATAACCCTTGTCACTACAAAGTAAAGAGTCAAAAACATATTGATATATATTCTTTCATAATACATATGTCTTTATTGATCTTTTCCTAGGTTTAAAGACTAGTTTTCCCAGGGAACTGATAGAAAGCAAAGATTCTTTCCTTTGTATGCTTTGGAATGAAACTAGCAAATAATACCTAGTTTATGCCTGTATTAAGGCTTGTGTCTACAGATATGGTGCCTTCAAGAATGTGCCCATTTATTCTTTATATGCTTCTGTTTCCTTGAGAAAGGGGAGATCATTCCTCCCTATCATAGCCAATGGCTTTCTAAACAACCACATCTTAAGTGATATATGCAAATGAGACACAAATGTGATCCTGAAAAAATCAAGCATGTCACCCATACATGCTAAGTAATTCACCGTAGTCTGATGTGACTGCAATGCCTAAGGGGCACCAAATTCCTGAATGGTGCATGTGCAGAAACTGAACACCTGATAGCCTTGCCTTATTTCTGTCAGCTGTTACGTCACTTTTCCTGTGGAGGTGTAAACAACGCCTATCATTCCAGATATGACACTAACAATGTATCCTAAAAACAACTCCCCCAGTCCAATTTAATAAACTAGTTTTCTATGGTTGTGTAAGGATCTATGAATGATAGACTGCTCACAGGAACATGTGTGGCCTCATCACTGAGAAGCCACATCAGTATGGGTGACAATTCAGAGAAGATGTATGCGTAGAGCAGCTTCACATCTTCATTAGTAGTGGCTACAACTATTCTAATGATAGGAATTTTCCTTCCCCAGCAATTATTATTATTATAAGGTTGGGGGGAGCTTTGCAGATCTCATAACTTTTGGAAATTTCCTCAGACTTGTAGATGACAGTTGCTTCCCTTGTTTTATGAGCCACCCTTTCTCCTTTCAGGAAAGACTATTCCAATTAAAAAGAAATTGCTATTCAACAGCCTAAGATCATTCAAGCTAAGCTCTGCAATATCACACATAAGGCTCCTTCTCTTCTCTTCTCTTCTCTTCTCTTCTCTTCTCTTCTCTTCTCTTCTCTTCTCTTCTCTTCTCTTCTCTCTCTCTCTCTCTCTCACACACA
>NC_022012.1:58500399-58501623 GCF_000317375.1 Microtus ochrogaster
TTATTTGCTGGAGCTGATCTTGTTTTTCTACACACACAGACACACACGTGTCTGTGCATGTAGTTATTTGCTGGAGCTGATCTTGTTTTTCTACATAACTACTAGGAAGAGTCTGCAAAAATTTTCTTTCTTCCCTATAAACTACTTCCTTTGAAATGAATTAGCCATAGATTGTCAAAAGTATTAGGCTATTAGGAGACTGCCATTCTATTGCTGTAATAAATCATTCTAGACATTCCAAGTGATGAAAGGAACCTGTTATGGCTTCATTTTCTATAGATTTAGGGACAATTTTCAGATCTAATTTTAAATCTATCAATTTTCCACATTCCAAATCAATATCCTTCAATGCTTCATCCCACTCCCAATTATGCTCCTGTTCTTAGAGTGTTCATTTCTCTTGGGTAAGGATGGTGGATAAATTATCCTAATAGTGCTATATGTGTTGAAGCTAATGACCTGTCTAGAAGAATTACCTCTCTAGTTAACAATTTGAGAAATGCAAGTTGCAAAGCAGAAGGTAAGAAATTTTTTTACTAAAATGACATTAGGTGGACTGGTACAAAAGAAATACTATTTTTGAGGGGTTGATGTGTTTTGTTTTTAAGATTTGTTAACCTCATGCTATCTGAATATTGATTTTAGTAGACATTAAGAATGAGGTTCAGTATGTTCAATTAATACTTGGTATGGAAAAGAAAAAAAACTCACAAAAAACAGAGCTTCAAGTAATGCCAATAAAAGATACAAGCAACTCATAAATTCTACACAAAACAGAAAGTTATATTTGCTTTGATACAGAAGTTAAAGTAATGTGGAAATAACCCATGGTTCAGGTACAGTGATTTTTTAAGTCAATAATCAAATAACTGCATAAAGGATTTTTGCCCATTTTGAAAAATACCTTATGATTCAGTTTTGCAGATTTCAAGTCTGAACCAAATATTCTGTGTTGTTTCTGAGACCCCTTTAACTGGATCTCGGGTAGACTCAAAAGTCAGCTTCAAGCATCAGCATTTAGAAAAATACTCCAATCTTTATCCTTATTTTTTTCTTCCAAGTAAACTAATTTTATTGCCTGAGAATAAAATTGTAGGAATATATAAATACTGTGAAAATCATAGATTTATCTTTCATGGTGTGAGAAATTTTCAAAGTGAAAAATAAAACCATACTTTTAAACCCACAAAAATATCTTAAAATTATATTTTCAATTAATTTAAT
>NC_022012.1:58513776-58560137 GCF_000317375.1 Microtus ochrogaster
CCACTTCTTCTGTGTTAGGGTTTTCAAATACTTCTGTTGTAAGATCATTGGGTTCTGGTGTTTTCATGTTTTTCAGATTATTGGGTGAATTCTTGCCTTGGCGCCTGCCCATCTCCTCCTATTGATCCTATCTAATGGGTCTTTTAAAACCGGATCAGGTTTCCCTGCTGGGCAAGAGTTCTGCTTACAAAATGCCCTCACTCTGTTTCCTGGTACCTGCTGCAGGCCACGAACCCTCTCACCCCTCCGAAGGGTCTTCAGGATCAGGACCAGACTCTCCGTTTGCCAGTGACCTCGCCAACAAAAAGCCTACCTCTTTGATTTAATTGTAGTGGGGTGATCTGCTCTCGTTATTGCGTGCCCGTCCTGCTGCTTGTGTCTGCTGCCGCGCCGGTCCCCCAAAGCCTATTCCTGGTTGCCGAGCCTCTCTGTGCATCTGTGCCAGGCGGGCCTCTCTGCTGTGACTGCCGACTGCTGTCTGGCCGTACTCACAGGGGTCACTGGGGAAGATGGGAGAAGGTGGCTGGCCGAGGCGCACGCCCTTGCGGCCCTCTCTCTGTGCTCCGTCTCCTGCTTGCTTTTTCATGGGGCAGGTCACATCCTGCTTCTTCCGTGTTCTAGGCAGGAGTCCCATAAACTATCATTTTAACAATAGGCAAGTAACATATCACCTGTTAGAATTGGATGTGTAGCAGAAACTTGATATATCATTTGGGTAAATGAATGCAAGCTTTATTTTCTTGATAGATAGTATAAACTCTATCAGATTATTTCAGTTTGTTTTGGTATTAAAAGACAATGTTTTTATACTGAAAATTCAAGAATATTGAAGTATATTGATTATGAGTTTATTGTCTCTTAGATGCAATTTTCCTCCTGATTTGAACACCTCAAACTCACTGGGAGTGCAGTGATCAAATTCACTAGTAATGAATGCTAAGGAATATAAAAAGAATGGAGTATTCCTATTGTCCTACTGACTTGCTGTCCAGCCTTACAACCTTTCAAAAAGTCTCACCCACATCACTGTTCAAGATTGAGATGAACAACGATAACACCAATGAACATACCAAACTGGACCAGGCAAAGCCCACAATGTCTCAATCATACACAAAGATCAGTAGGCAATTGAAGAAAATTAGGAGCAATAGAGGTGACCTTCCCAATGGAAGATCACACCAACTGGCTGTTCAGTGCCAGTCATTTGTAGGAAAACAAACATACAAGTAACATTATATGGATTGAAAAGGTTATATTTAGAAATATGCATGTATATACATATATGCCTACATATACATATGTATATACACATATTGACATACACAAACATATGGTGTGTGTGTGTGTGTGTGTGTGTGTGATAACAATTAAAAAGAGGCCATGAATTTGAAGGATATCATGGAGGGATATGTAAGAGTGTTAGGAGTGTTTCCAAGGAAGAAAGGGAAGGAGGAAATATAGTAATTTAATTATAATTTTAAAATTAAAACAACAATTAAAAAAGGAAAGGCAGCTTGAGACTGGCACCAAAACAGATAATGCATTCAGGACTGAACAGAATGGGAACCTTGACTATAAATGCATAGCATCTCCCACCCAATTTTAAATAAAAAGGATAAAAACTTGCATAGGAGGAAAGATAGCCTTTTCAATGCATGATCCTGACACAACTGGGAGGAAAAGGAGAAAATGGATTTGAAAGAGGATAATATGAGGGTGAATAAGACCAAAGACCATAATGCAGTAGTTGAGAGTAAATAGACTTTATGAAATCCATCACTATGCACAACAAATGCACAGCATTGAAATTAATAAAAAATACATATGTGTATATGCATATTCTATTTGTTTTTTTAACTTTGTTTTGACATAGTTTGCTTCAAGCCTTTAGCAACATGACTTTTGAAAAGTAACCAGTAATTGTATGAGGTGTTCTGGTGACAAAATGATTGAAATAGTATCAACCAAGAAAACAAAGAAGATTAAAAATAATATGATAAAGAAGAATGCATTGAAACAGTAGAAAGTCTTAACTAATATATTAATAAAATAAATGCTTTTGTGTAAACACATATCAAACTTCTGCAAAGTAAATACTATATTAGGAAACACAAATTGCTGAACTGAACCCCCAAGGTAATACAAATTTCTAATGATCCAAAGTAATCCATCTGAAAAGTTGAAACTAACAACAAGTCTAATTAATAAAAATGTGTCATCCTGCTTCTATTCATGTCATAGAAAACGAAACTAGCAGTATGCTTTAACTCTGTCACTTTTTGATACCTGCAAAAACATCTCAAGATTTACTATATTGTGCTTTTCAAATCCATAATTCTTAAGCAACTTGTTTTTGCATATTGTTTGCTAACACTTTATTTTAATAAAATTCAAATTTTGAAAAAAAAGTATCAGTTCACATTGTTTTTATGACTTTCCCCTTATTAATTAAATTGTAAAGGATTCCCTTTTGGTTTTTGTTTTCTTGGTATTTAGAGACAGAGTTTCTCTGTAGCTTTGGAGCCTGTCCTGGAACTAGTTCTTGTACACCAGGCTGGCCTCAAACTCACAGAGATCCACCTGCCTCTGCCTCCTAAGTGCTGGGATTAAAGGCATGAGTCACCACACACACACACCCACACACACACACACACACACACACACACACTGCTAGACTACAGAGACACAGTTAAGTTTGTATTATAGTGTTCATCACGCAATCTTGGTGAACTCAATCCTTTAGTAATTTTCTTAAAGTCACTGATTTTCTATGGAGAACACCATGTTTTCTACAGGTAAAAGTCATTTTATTTATTCCTTTCCAGTATTTATTCCACTTAATTTCTTGATATTTGCACTTGTCAAAACCTCGATACTGTGTTGAATTCATGATTTTAGGAAAAAATCATTCCATCTTGTTATATTATTGCAGCTGCTTTTGGTCAAGTTGAAAAGTTCCCTTCTATTCATATTTTATGAGTTTTGTAGTAAATGAACATTGAACTAAGTGAAATACTAATTGTAGATGAATTAATATGACCTTGTGAATATTTGATATTTAGCTTGTTGATATATGCTTACATGCTATTCAAATAAAGGAGTAACTTTAATTTTTAGAACACCTGAAATATTTTTAGTTATCTTACCTATTGTTAAATTGTACTTTATAAAATCATTAAGGCTTTTAGATCTATACTACTGAAAGATAGTCTCTATTTTTCAATACTGTATGTATTTGTTTGGTTTGAAAATCTGTGCAATGTTGGCTTAATAAAATTAATTTTAAAATTTTTCTTTCTTTTATATTTTAAGAAGAAATTATACAGATCCTTCCATAAATTTTAATTCTCCAAACAAACAAAACAAATATTTCCATCATGGGTGCTTTGAAATCATGAATCCAATAACTTTCATAGCTACAGAATTATTTAAACTATGTGTACTTACACCTTGTGACAGTGTGTATGTCTTGAGGAACTATTGTATTATTTTCTAAATTGTCTTATTATGTGTGTAGTTTCTTATCGGAGTCCCCTCCTAGTAGCTTGAAGTCTGCAAGCCCTGTGGAATTACTTCTGCTTCTTTTCTAATATTGAATAATTGTGTCTTCTGTCTAGCCTTTGCTAGTGTCTCAAGATACCTGTAAATTTTATTGTGTTTGCAAAGAATGAGATTGTTTCACTGGATTTATATACGTTTTGTTTCAGTTTTATTTCTGCTCTTAATTAAATTGCTTTTGTTAATTAAATTCTGTTTCATTGAATTGTCCCAGCCAGAAAAACTAAGCTTTTTGTCATTAAAGCTTAAGCTTTTTAGAAATACTTTCAATTTCTACATATTTTTCTATTTTAGTATTCTAAAATCTCTCCTTAGCAATGTCTAACAGTGTCACACAAATTTAACATTGCATGTGCCTTTTCACTCAAATCTATGAATCTGAAATTAACACATTGAGTGACCCTTGAGGACTATATTCTGCTGCTATAAAACCAATGATAACTGTCAATCAGATTCTATTGTTTGATGGTGATAAACTGTTTTTATATCTTATTTGTGTACACCACACACCCTCACACAGTTATATTAGTATGATTTTACTGCCTAGTATTCTTTCAGTTGCCTAGAGGAATGCTGAAGCTCTCAAACTCAATGTCAATTTTTATCCTTTTGACATCCATTCATGTTCATTCAGATTGGGTTAACCATTTTGAAGGTCTGTTACTTGGTTCCTAAGCCTTGTCTCAGAGAACCAAGGTATTCATCATTATATAATACATCATTATATAATGTCCTGCTCTTTCCCTGGACATTACATTTCTTCTAAAATCTTTTCAATCCAATATTAACATGGCCATTACTTTCTTTGTTTTAGAGTCGAATCATGTATCCTTTCCTGTATATTTAATAGATATTATGGTTTGTAATCCTCTCTGCCTTTTTGGAAATATGTGGTTTGTGTAATGTTTGAAAAAATATTATTAAACTGTTAGGGTTTAACCTTGTAATTTTTTTTGTTTTCTGTTCATTCTACTTTTATTCTCTGCATCCATTTTCATGTTTTTCTACAGCTTCTTTGACATATTTCCTATAATTTCATTTCCATTTGTGTATAAGCACGGCCTTTTGGAAGCATTTCGGTATTTATGAGGCCTTATGTGATGCACCCTGGTCTCTGGTGCTACCATTACAACAGTTCAAATCTAGTTCATACAACCTGTTTCCTTGCCTTCATCATCACACATGTATGCAAATTGCTTAGGCATTTTCTCTGCATGTATTTATGATCACATCCAATAGCATTTAACTTTTGGCTTCAAAAATCAAATTTATCTCAGGAGTTGATGTGGGAGTGATTTCTTATTAATAAAGAAACTGCCTAGGCCCCTTGATAGGCCAACCCTTAGGTAGGCGGAGAAAACAGAACAGGATGCTGGGAGAAAGAAGTTGAGTGAGTGAGTCGCCATGGTTCCCCCACTCCAGGCAGATGCAGGTAAAGATCATTCCTGGTAAGCCGGCTCGTGAGCTACACGGATATTAGAAATGGGCTAGTCCAGGTGTGAGAGTTAGCCGAGAAAAGGCTAGATGTAATGGGCCAAGCGGCGTTTAAAAGAATACAGTTTCCGTGTAATTATTTTGGGTATAAAGCTAGCCGTGCAGGCGGCAGGGTGCTGGGGACGCAGCACTGCCGCTCCTATTTCAACAAGGAGTTTCAAATAGAAAGTATTTTTCCATATGTCTGTGTTTTCACTGTTTTCCCTAATGTTCACTATAAACTTCTCCATTTAGAAAATGTCATCTGATCACTCCTCTGTAAATCTTCGGTTACAAACTCTCTTAGATTTTTCTACCTGACATGTGTGGACTTTCTCCATGATTCTGTATTGTATTTCTCTGGCTGTAGGATTCTGGGCTAGATCTCCCTTTCAGCATTTGCAGACCGCTATATCCCTTGTATCTGTGGCTTAGATGAGAAAGCAATGGTGTTCATGTTGTTCTTGTCATTTATGTAAGGTTCACTGCAGGAAGACTGTCTTTGGCTCTGCTCATCCATCTCTTCTCTTCAAAGTAATGCCTGCCATATTCTCTGTAGGGCTAGCCTGCTGAACGTATATCAGTTTAATCTTTTTGTTTTAGAGAATGTTGTTTCTCCTTAAACTATGCCTGGTAGTTTTGCTGGGTACAGGAGTCTAGGTTGGCACCTGTGGTCTTTTAAATTGTGGAGAAGATTGCTACAGACTTTTCTTTCTTTTAAAATTTTTGTTGAGAAATCAGCTTTCATTCTAATGAGTTTTCCCTTATATATGACTTATGGGCCTTCTATTACAGGTTTCAGTCACCCCCTTTCTTTTTGTTCTGGGTAGTTAGTGTTTTAACTATGCTGTGCTGGAGGAGTGTCTTTTCTGCTCCTTTCTATTTGGTTCTTTGTGTGCTTCTTTTATCTTTATAGTTATGTCTTTCTTTAGTTAGGAAAAGTTTTCTTCTATGATCTTATTGAAGATCTGATCCTGTGACCTGAGAGTTTCTGAAATATAAATTTAATTTAAAGATTTGATATTTCCACAGTGTCCCAAAATTCCTGCCTGTTCTTTTGTGTGATTTAGAATTGTTAATATTTTAATGTGGTCTACTTCCTCTCCTTTATCTTTGAGCCTCAATATTCTAACTTCTTCTTAACTCTGACATTTGTAACAATTTCCCTTGAGTTTCCTAATTGGGCTATTGAGTTTTTCAATTTCAACTTCATCTTATTCCAAGTTTCCAAAAATATTTTTGCCTCTTTATTGAATTCAGTTTTCAGATCCTGAATGGTCTACAGAATTTAATTGTACTTGTTTTTAGAGATGGCTGCTTGGTAACTTAAAAGTAGAGGGTTCATTCCTTGGGACCAGGAATTGAATTCTAATTCAATCAGCAAACCTAGAAAAATAATTCAGGTCTTGTTTGAGCAGCCATGCTGCTTATATTTCATAGTTTTTGCCTTCATGTCATTTCTAGGGGACAAGTATGTTCCTATTGCTGAAGACATCACATGTTGGACAGAGAATTTGTGATTAAGCTGGGTACAACCTCAAAGTCTCCTCCCTGAGGATTAGATTTCATAGTTCTGGAAATTACAATGTAATCTGCCAAGGGAGAAAAACTATTAATAGTCCTACTCAGCTACAATATCTTAAAAATACAACTTTGACCAACATGGCAAGATATCCATAAATGTTCAGTAGTCACCCATATCTAACCAGTAAACAAAAATTATCTAATTGTACTTAAGATCTGCTCAAGTCATGCTTTGACCTCTAAATCTAACCAATTACCCATGGCTACTAAAGTCATAGCACCTACAGGATAAACTGCTACTGCCATTTTCCTAAACTGGTAGAATCTGTAACTGTATTATTAGTGTTTATCCGTATACCCACAGATAAGTGTGGCTTTCACCACTCACTAAAGAATATTTTTGCTCCAAATGAACAGTGTTACAGAAAGTCGCAACTGGTCAAAATGCAGAGAATAACTGGCTGTGGGGAGCGCTGCCCAAATTAGTACATTTACAACACAGCTCCTACAAACAAGGCTCAGAGAGCATTGTTGAAGAGGGAGTGGAAAAAACTGTAAAAGCCAGAGGACCAGGATGTCTGTTGCAAAACTACATCTTCTATATACAGCAAAGAAGCTGAACATATGAATTCATAACAATATGGTATCTCAAACAAGACCTGAACACTTCCAACACCAGTTAATGTGAGAACAGATGGGAAACCTTACAAGTTTTCACTTCTTGATGAAGAACAACAAGAAATTAGTGACTAATAAAGGAGGAAAAATCAATCCTTCCCAGTGAAGATCCCTCTAGTTAGTTATCTAATAGTGTAGTTGTTGTGGGCTTGTTGTTGCTGCCTGTTGTGTGATCCCTGTTTCCCAGGGGGCAGGGGGGGGGCTTTATAGGGTTACGGACATTAAACTGCTGAGGAATGTTTTTGATTGGTCCTTTGATATTGCTGGTCGCTGTTGGCATGTTGTGATTGGTTAGGAGTGTGCATCATTAGGAGTGTGCTTTTGGTCTGCTGACAGGTTGTTTTGGCCAGTTTTGCTTATTCATTGGGAATTTGCATGTGCTTGCTTGTGCTTAAGCTATTGCTCTGCCTCATCTCAAACTTTCTACTTTTTTATTTTTATTGGACCACCCAGTGGGAGTTATAGATTTTTATAATCCCACTTTGGGGAACTCCCCCCACCACCCAGCATTTTGGGCTATACCTGTCTTAGGTTGGCCTGCCATACACGCTCTTACTCATCTTTGACTACTAGTCTTCAAAGGGTTGGGTCCCTGGATGGTCCCAAGAAGTCAGAAGCAAGGGGAGACTTTTAAGAGAGCCTCCTGTATTTGCATTAGCCAAGCATGAACCACTTCCATATCCATTAACACCTGGAGTGCTGCCTCATTTACCCGATGCTGTCAGGATCTCAGCTGTAGAAGACACATAAGCAGAAATATTAGAGCCCTCCCATAAGGCACCATGCAACAAGTGTAGAAGTGTCTAGCATGGATTTTAGGTGAGCCCATACTTTGCCAAAGAATGTTATAGACAAATCCAATGGCTCGACTCATCTTGAGTTAAGTTGCATTGGTTCTGATTAAATGTTTACAGCTGGACAAGGGTAAACCAGGTGAAAGCTTGTG
Organism: Microtus ochrogaster; assembly: GCF_000317375.1. Classification (NCBI taxonomy): domain Eukaryota; kingdom Metazoa; phylum Chordata; class Mammalia; order Rodentia; family Cricetidae; genus Microtus; species Microtus ochrogaster. The sequence continues at coordinate 58,521,956 of NC_022012.1, forward strand.
CGAATTTTGAGGGGACAAATGAAATTGCTGATGAAGGAGCCTAGCCTGTTCCAGAAAAGGCAAGGACACTGTCATAGTCATAATTAGGTGGTCTACTGTGTGGTTGCCTGTTGCTAGCATTCCTGGCAGCCCAGTATGCAATCTGATATGGGATATGTGCCAGGGGTGTCCTCTGAACTGTAATAAGTCTCTAATAGTTTGCATGGTTTCAGAGATGGAATCCTTTTGGTACTCTAATTTTGTACAAGATAGTATTTTGCATTCTTGTATGGCACAGCAGCTATTTGAGAAAATATTTACAGGTTCGGATTGGGCCATTTCCAATACCTGCCTCCAGATACCAAGTGACCATCCCTAAAGCATATGCATATGAGCAACACTAAATGAACCAAACTGTCTGGAGTGTGTATGTGCATGTGCATGTATGTGTGAATGTGCATTTGTGTGTATCTATGTCACAGTAATAAAGAAAAAGAGGCCATGTTATGAGGAGTTGAGAGGAGTGGGGAGCACAAGAGAGTTAGGTTGGAGGATTTGAGGGGTTAATATAGTATACACAAATGAAATTTTTTTAAAAAAAATTGTAAAAAAAATAAAAGATTGTTTTTTTTTTTTGCCATTAGTTTTCTAAGCTCTTCTATAGTGTTGGCTGCTATTGATTTCTTTCTCTCTTTCTTTCTTCCTTCCTTCCTTCCTTCCTTCCTTCCTTCCTTCCTTCCTATCTTCCTTTCTTCCTTCCTTTCTTTCTTTCTTTCTTCCTTTATTTTTGATTTTTCAAGACAGGTTTTTCTGGTTATCCTGGAACTCACACTGTAACACAGGCTGGCCTCAAACTCATTGAGATCAGCCTGCCTATGCGCTCTAGTGCTGCGATTAAAAGCATGTGCCAGCACCACCAGGGCTAATTTTTTATGTTTCCTAAGTTGGCTTCATGAAGCTTTTTGAATGTATAGGTTATATCTTTAGTTAAATCTGAAAACTGAATACATTAATACTTTAAGTACCTTTTCTACCCCAAACAATTGCTTTTTCCTTTTAGCATTTGATATATTTGCAAAAGGCAATAGGTTCTTGGTGCTGGTAAGGGTTTTTGGTTGGTAGTTAGCCAGCTTGTTTGTTTGGCTGATGGGTTGATTGGTTGTTTATTTATTTGGTTGGTTGGTTGGTTTGGTTTGAAGTCTATTTTTGTCTGTTATTCAAGTTAAACTACTTCTTTTATCTTCAATTAACCACCTCACTTTCCTTTCTTTTGGGACCATTAATTGAGAATTTTTACTTTTAAAAAATTTACTATACTGTGTCTCTGCATGTTGTATGGTGGAGACACACTTGCCATATGTGTATGTAGAGGTCTCATGACACTTTGTGCCTGAAGTCAGTTTTCTCCTTCCATCTATACATGGGTTCCGTGTTTGGAACTCAATACATCAGGTTTAGCAGCAGGGGACTTTACATTCTGAGAAACCTCAACTTGCTCTACTCATTGAATTTTAAAATTAAATTTGTTTGAAATTTTTCATTTAAAAAATCCCAGTTGGCTCATTTTTATATCTTTATAGCAAGACTTTATCTTTTCAATTATTTTAAATGTTTAGCTTTGTTGCTTGGTTTTGGCTCATTTGTTAAAACTGTTTAACCAGGCTTCTCTTATATTTATGCTCCTCCTGCCTCTGTACGACCAATACTGGCAATGCTGGCATACTCTGCCACCTTTGGCTGTTTAAGATGTGTTTTTAATAGCTTATTGAGGAGGATTTATGATGGCTTTTTAAGTGTATTTTTTTTCCAGATAATTCTTAAACCTTTGTAAAATCTATGTTACCATTTATTTCTTGTCCTTGTCGATGGTGCTTGAGATCTCCTTGGTACTTAGCAAGATGAAGGGCTCTCTCTGTGTGCCTGAAATTTATGGATACTGTATTATGAGACTCTGAAGCTTTTACTAAACTTCGTTAACAGCTTGTTTTCTGACTCGATTCTGGCAGATAAAATGGCAGTCTTTCTTTTTTATTGTTCTCTAGTCTTATAAATTAGGTCTCCCCACTTTCCCCCACTATTGATACTTAAGCTGAGAATTCTAAATTATTCCTTGAGGTCAGGAATATTATGTTTCCAAAGCATGTCCTGCACACACATTAAAGGCTGGGAGTAGTAGAAGCGCCTTGTCATGATACACCAGTTGATTTCAAAAAGCACCATGGACTTGAATTGGTGGCCTCCTGATTTAAAGAAAAAAAAAAGAGGCAGAAAAGAGAGATTTCAGTGTTTAAGAGCACTGACTGTTCTTCCGAGGACCCAAGTTTAATCTCCAGCATCCACATGCCTGCATATACCTCTCTGAAACTCTTGTCCCAGTAGATTCCTTGCCCTCTCCTGGCTTCTATAAGCACATGGCATGAACATGGTTACTTTAAAACAAATCTCAATGATTCAATTTTACCAATAAGGATTCAGAAGCCAGATGCTGAAATCAAAGCCTACTAGCTCATAGAGCAGAGAAAGCACCCAACTAACTAATCTTCATCCTCCACGGACATACCAGAAAGAGCTTCTCCTAGACATTCTCAAACAGTGTGTCCATCCCTTCTACTTCCTGTGCCTCTCTATGTCCATCCTCCTGACTCCCTCTTACTTCCTATGCTTTTATTTCCTGTCAACTGGTTGCTTCACTTCTTAACCTATGGTTGGTTTATTCAATCCCATCTACACTATTCAAGCATAAAGTTCTTAGGTTAAAAGTGTGTTCTAGGGTAAGCCACATCAAAACCAAAAACCTTTTTTTTTTCCAGTAGATAATGCAATCACAGGGTTCACCGTGTGATCAAATATTCTGCAATACATGATACACAAACAGATGTAGGCAAAATACCTATATACATAAAAATTAATTAATGAGTTAATTAAATGAAAGAATGATGTCATTACTATCTATGTGGATAGAACAGCAGACCTTCTATGTGGTTTCTACTGAAAGATGCTCCCCATCCTGATGAGAATACAGCCAAAGTCCTTCTCTGTATGGATACAGCACAGGCATCTTCAGACTTTTCTGATGGTCCTACAGTGTAGACTCTCTCTTCATGATTTTTCTGTTTTCAGCATGGTGTACCTCTACTACCTACTGATAATTTGAAAGCATACCTAATGGGGGGGGTCTCATGTTGTAACTGGAGATTGGCTGTGGTATAAAAGCTATTTTTACAAATTTTAGTACTAAGATAAAGAATTCAGACAAAAATTGAGAAAGATAAAAATGAGGAGTGTATGTGTGACTCTGTTTACTTGTAATAGGCTGAGATATAAGAGGCAGTGATCAAAACAAAATAACTCAAGAAATCCAACATCATGATGTTTTTCAACTAATTCAAAGATCTCTAGATGCTATATGTGCTCTCAAGGTACTTTTATGTCCTTTAATTCTTTAAATATTATTTATTTTCTATGTCTTGTTTGTGTGTGTGTCTGTGTTCCAGGTATGTATCTGGTTCCCAGAGAGTTCAGAAGAAAGCATCAGATTCTGTGGGCTATAGTTAGAGCTGGTTGTGAGCTACAGTGCAGGTGATTGGAATTTAACCAAGATCTTCTGAAAAAGCAACCAATTCATAACCACTGAGTCATTTCTCAAGCCCCATATGTTTACTTTTTATATAATGACCATAACTCTTAATTTTAAGAATCCTGATAAATGGGGTATGTGCATATACCCCATCCTTACAGAACAAGAAATAACTTCTAAAACATTCTTAACAAAACTGTCAGAAAACACGAGGCCAAGGATGTGAGTTTGAGATCAGAAAATTGGGTGTTTGATATCCAACTGCAACCCTTTTTATCTCTGTAAACACAGGAAAACTAATGACTCATTAAAGTGTCAGTGTCTTCATATACAAAAAAAGAGTCAATACTATGACAGATGTCACAGGATTGCTGTGAACAGTGAGTGAAAGGTGCACGTGAAAGCTTTGTCACCATGCCTATCGCTGCTTCGGTTATACAAAAGTTAGGAACAAACTGACATTTCTCTGTTCATCTCATGGAAGGGAAGACATTGAAGTCACATCTACTTGCCAGTGGAAGACCTCTGGGAAAATACATGGATGCTTTTGCTACAGAGGTAGCAGGACAGTCTGCATCTATGGGATAGTTTTAGTGGAATATGCCAGGTTTGTACAGTACTATTTATTAGAAGAAATCAGCAATCTTTGAACTTATGAAAACAAGAAAACTCTGTGAAAAATGTCACATGGGCTTTATAAATATTAGGTTTTAAAAAGTTGTAGACATGAGTAAAATCATTCCTTGTGTCCATCTAGGTTCCTTGTGTGGAGGCTTTCTAAGTTACCTCTGTGTCACAGCCCACCAGAGGAACATGAAAGGACCAAAAAAGGAGTTAGCAGCCAAATTTCTCCCTATCGTACCCATGTCTCACTCATAACCTCCTGAACTGTATGACCTTATTGGTAAAGGCTGATACTGTCTAAATACTCACATTTTGTGTATATCTGACTTGCAAACCAACTTTGTGTGTCTTCTTATTAATGTATAAAATTATCCACAAATTATGCATATACAGCCATATTGCTGAGCATACATGTTATTAGAACAAATGCAGAGCAGCATTCCAATGTCATACCAATCTAAAACTAGTCTGTGATTTTTATGACCATATAAATCACATGTCAAGATCCGCTCTTGCACACTTCTCTGGTTATGTTTTAGGATTTGGTGCTCAGATCAATTAATTGAGCAGGATTTGCCAATTTTTCAGTGGAAAGCACACAAAATAATTGGGCCATTACTGTGGTATGAGCTTCTCTTTTATGTCCTGCCACTGACAGAGCTTCTTCTTCAGGGAATAAAAAAATAAACAAAACACTTTTATTTATGTGTTTGTTTTGTCCTTCAGTGAAGGCCTCTGTTGCACAAAAGAGCTTGAAGAAGACTTAAAAACACACTTCCAAACCCTCGATACAGTGGACCCAGTTGACAACTTAAGCATTATTTTTAATATGCAGAACCTGGAAACAACCTAGATGCCCCTCAACCAAAGAATGAATAAAGAAGATGTGGCACATTTACACATTAGAGTACTACTCAGTGGTAAAAATCAATGACATCTTGAATTTTGCATGCAATTGAATGGAACTAGAAAACACCATCCAAGTGAGGTAACCCAGACCCAAAAAGATGAATATGGCATGCACTCACTCATAAGTGGATACTAGCTATAAACAAAGAATATTGAGCCTATAGTTCATGATCATAGAGAAGCTAAGTAACAAGGTGAACCCTAAGAAAAACGTATCTAGATCCACCTGGAAAGTCAAAATCGACAAGATCACCTGAGAAAATTGGGAACATAGGGGTAAGGGAAGAAGGCAGGGTGGAAGGGGAAGAGGAGGGAAGAAAGGGAGGGAGAGAAGAACTGAGGAAAGGGAATAGTCAAGATTGAGGAAGGACAGCGATGAGAGTAGGGAAAGAGATATCTTGATTGAAGGAACAATTCGGTTTAGCAGGAAACTTTGCTCTAGAGAAAATTCCAGGAATCCACAAGGATGATCTCAGCTAAAACCCTAAGCAATAGAGGAGAAGGTGCCCAAACTGGTTTTGCCCTGTAGTCAAACTGATGAATATCTTAAATATCACCATAAAACCTTTATCCAGCAACTGATGGAGAAAGAGGCAGAAACCCATACCACAGCACTGGACTGATCTCCCAAAGCCCAGTTTAAAATTGGGAGAAATGAGACAATGAGCAAAGAGATCAAGACCATGATGGGGATACCCACTGAAACAGTTTACCTGAGCTAATGGGAGCTCACCAACACCAGCCGGACTGGGAAGGAACAAGCATAGAACCAAACTAGTCCCTCTGAACATAGTTGCCAGTTGCATGGCTGGGGCAGACTGAGGGCATTGGCACTAGGATTTATCCCTACTGCTTGTACTGCTTTTTTGGAAAACTGTTTTCTTTGAATGGATACCTTGCTCAGTCTAGACATAATAGGGAGGGCCTTGGACCTTCCCCTAAAGCAATGTGCTTTCCCATACTCTCTGAAAATGGATAGGGGTATGGTGGGAGGTATGTGCAGAGAATGGAAGGAGGGGAGGGAGTGGGAACTTGGATTGGTATGTATAATGAAAAAAAAAAGATTGTTTTCTTTTTTAAAAATTAAAAAAAAAAACATTGATAATAAAAAAAGAAACCAAAGAGAAGGGATTACTCAGAGGATTATCCAGGGGTAACACATTCTTCCAGCATAGAAAACATTTCTAGGCAACTTGACAATGTGGTATGGAGACTGTCTAATCACTTACAGAATAAGGGTTTGCGTGATTATCTAACAGCATGTATCCCCACAGAGTATATTCTAATTTCATTACTGAGTTAGTAGATGCTTAGAATTCTATTGGAAAAATCGACATGAATATTGAGTAGAGGGATCAACGCTGTAACCACCATGTGAGGGATGAATTCTCCCCATCATAGTCTGTCAGTGGTGGACACAGAATTCCCTTTAATTAAAAGGATCAATTAGGAAATAGACATAAAGCTATAGAATTTCTACCAAAACTTGTCATTGCTTTGACATTTCCGTGACCAGAACCTAGGAGAGCTACCAAAATACACTGTATGTTAAAATCAAGCTCATGGTCCTGGACACAGTTCCAAAGAATAAATTAAATTACAAAAATTCTATAGACATCATTGGACTAAATTACCGGAAATAAGGATAGGACATGGGGTTAGAATTTTAGGCAGCGATTAGATAATAGTAAATTAAGGATTAAATATATCAATTAAAACATAGGCTATGCGATGATGGTAAATTATAAATTACATAACGTCTGTTCACTTGGATGTTGTATAGTAAGTAAAATATTGATCACATAGACGACTCTACTGCCATAATATGTGAATCTAGAAGTATGACAATGAATGACTCCACTAGGTGCTCACATCGTGTAAACAATCTCATTTCATCGTGTAAACAATCTCAGTCAAAACTACTGCATGAAAAGCCATGTAAAGGGTGGATAGACCCCCCAAAAACAAGAAAGAGATCACCCTGTATCAACATTAACACTAACTAATAGGAGCACCATGCATTTTAGTTCAAGTACTTAATTACTGAGTAAGATTAATTCTCAGATTTCAAGGAAATTAGGTACTTTACTGAGGTGGAAAGTTTAGTAAATAATATACTTAATGCAAAATATTTGCTGCAAACCTTTTAAAGGTTACTCTAATAAATGTGACCACATCACATTTGTTTCCAGTTCTAAGTTATTCTTCTGATTTATGACAGAATCTTAGATTTTAATTGTGGTCTTCTGACCCCATATGTGATCAATAAATGATCTTTTCCTTAAGGGTTTCTAAAAAAAGGTTTGGAACTTTTTATTTCCGTATTTAAATGTATTTATTATAGCTATAAAGGACTGGTCTCACTTTATGTGTAATTCTTTCATCTGATTCACATATAATGACCTTGTATAGAGTGGTAAGTTCAGGAACATTTCTCATTCACTACTCTCGCTCATCTTTTGACCTCGGAAATCGGGTTGGTACTTAAGGGATATTGATATTTGCTTCCTAGAACCAGATCACCATAACACATCTTCCAAGGATTGCTTTAGCAATTGAGCCAATGATTTCTGTCTTCACTGATAATCAGCTCTTCTGTGATTTCTACAGACAGTTGCTTTATGGACTTGAAGTTTTCTAATGAAGGTTCCTTGAGTGGGTTAGTTTTGTTTTGTCTTCTTTTAGCATGTCCATTTTATGTGATAATTAAGTTATTTTTACTGTACTAAACTCCCAACAAGATGAGAAAGAATTGCTAAATTTTATCTCATTCTCTATTTGCCAAGTTGTGAAATATCAGAGCTACTTCAAATTGAAAGAACTGATTCTTAAATAATTTACACAAAGATATGATATATGGGTTAGTATTTTTTTTACTCTATGCTCTTTGGGGGTCTGCCTCTCAGCTCCCTAATAAATACTTACTTTTAGTTATGAATGCCCCACCTTAGTTTGGCTTCTTCCTTACTAGTTTTTCTTAAATTATCCCATCTATATTTTGCGTCTGGGCTTTTACTTTTCTCTATTTCTGTATATCTTTTCTTCCCTTCTTACTCTGTGTCTGGCTCTGTGGCTAGCCCCTTCTTTTCTCACTCCTCTCCTCGAGAGTCTCTTCCCTGATCTCTCTTCCTATTTACTCTCTCTGCCTGTCAGTCCTGCCTATCTCTCGCGCCTGTATCGCTATTGGATGTTCATCTCTTTATTAGACCAATCTGGGTGTTAGACAGGTGAAAGTAACACAATTTCACAGAGTTAAAAATGTATTGTTTAAAAAAAATTCAGCGCACCTTTTCATCAATAAACAAGTGTAATACATCTTCGGCCAATACTCCACAGCATTAGGTTTGCAGAAGCATTTCTAAGAGGCCAGAGAGAGGATCTATTACTAGAAATAGGATGCAGAAGATCAATACAGTACAGGACTGCTTGGGTTGCTAAAGCACAGATGTAGTGAATGGTGAAAAAGAGGACCCAAAAGCAAGAGAAGCTGGAATGAAGATGTTGAAGCTAAAGACCTGCATGGGAATTAGGTGTTAGGACAGAAAGTTTCCTGGTAAAACTGATATTATTACTCTTTCTGATTTTGATTTAGAAACAGGAAGAATTTTTCCCAAAAGAAAGAAAGAGATTTGGACATGTGTATCTCCATTAAGTTTTGTGCCTTGCTTCTGTCCATGACTGATGGTTCTAGTCTCTCCTCTGCTCTGTATATTTCTAGGACAAACAAAATGTGGCAGTACCTATTTCATCTGTTCTGTCAGTCAAATAGTAAGGTTATGAATGGCAAATCTCTTGGATCTTTTCAGAAATCTCTAACTTATTATCTTTTTTTCTGTGACAATGTTTACTTTTTATTTGATCTTTCTTCTATGAACCAGAGATGAAAATTCCCAGACAACAAGCAGACCAAAGTCAGAATTCCATTATTAAAGGTAACCTCCCTTTCATTGTTATAAATGTACTTCTCCTCTTTGTTTGACGAGAAGGAATTGCATCCCATAGAAGTGCCATTTGTCTCCCTGATCTCCTTTTGCAACAATGGATGATAATTTTGGACACAGTTTTTGTGTCTGAGACACATCAGTTGTTTACAACTGCCATTCATTTGAGTTACTATGGCATAGAACTAGTGAGGAAGTGTTTTGAATATCACTTCTGGTGTAATTATTTTCTCTGAGATTGCCTGATAATACTATTGAGAAGGTGGTTTTGTCTTAGTCATGAGTCAGTCTCAGCCATGTGAAATGAGACTTGACCTCTAGTTGGTGCTGGCAACTCCAGGGCAAGAGAAAATTATCATTCTAACTCTCCACTGTTCTCTTAAGAAGGACTTTAAGATACGGAAACAAAATAGTGAAAAACAAGAAAAATTACACATATAGGATGCAGCAAAATGTACTCCAATTTTTATTTTGTTTTCTGGTTTTCTTTTTCTCTTTGGTTACTTGTCCCAGCCATCACATTGTTTCATCTTTTTATAGTTCATTATGTGCCCTCAAGGGACATAAACAATTTCTGTTTTAAACAGATTCCCATTACCATTCACAGCAAAGTGCACAGTAAATCCTTCCCAACTGACATCCAACATATAATCAGTCACAAGGATTTTTTTTAAAACTCTTTCTTCGTTTGCTTTGTTGCTTTTCTTTACTTCTCTGTTGCTGCAAGAAAAGCAACTTGGGGAAGAAGCAGTTTATTTCAGCATATTGCCATCCTTCATGAAGGATATTCAGGGCGAAAACCACAAGCCAGACACAGGAAGCAGGAACTTTACTATAGTAAAGGCTATAGAAGGATGCTGCTTGCTGACTTGCTCAACCTGCCTTTCCTACCAGAAATATTATATTCAAGATAGATTGGTTGATTAATTATCCATCTATTTTTGTCTATTAAATATTATCTATTATGTATTTATCAGTTACCTATACACATATCTATCTAACACATATTTTATACGACAATGCATGTGTATAAAGAATCTTTCTCTGTCCCACCAGCCAAATCCTAAAAAATGGCCGAAATTTGTACTAGTTATAAAAGCTTGTCCTGTAGCTTAGGCTTGTTCCTTACTAGCTCTTATAAATTAAATTAAAACATATTTTTATTTATTTAGAGTATACCCCATGGCTTTTAACTTTATCCCATTCTGGATGTCAATCTTGTTACACGTTTGACTACCTTCTCTGTCTCTCTTCTTCCCAGGGTCTTCTCTGTGCCTAGAAGTCTCACCTATACCTCCTGCCTAGCTATTGGTCATTTATCTCTTTATTAAATCAATCAGCAGGTGCCTTGACAAAGATACATTTTCACATTGTAAAAACAGGTTATTCCACAACACCTTCCCTTTGAATCTGAAGAGACATTCTCAGACCTAATCCAGTTAAGTAACCCAAAGTTCATTCTTTTTCTTCCTTGTAATTTCTTATACCATGCCTATACTCCACTTTCCCAACTCCATCTAGCCAAGCGTGAAACTTCATTATTTTTTAATTTATTTATTTATTAAAGATTTCTTTCTCCTCCCCACCACCGCCTCCCATTTCCCTCCCCTCCCCCAATCAAGTCCCCCTCCCTCATCAGCCCAAAGAGCAATCAGGGTTCCCTGCCCTGTGGGAAGTCCAAGGACCACCCACCTCCATCCAGGTCTAGTAAGGTGAGCATCCAAACTGCCTGGGCTCCCACAAGCCAAAGAAAAACATATAGGCATCCTCCTGAATAATAACCTTTATCAGGCGATGAAAGGAGACAGAGACCTACATTGGAGCACCGGACAGAAATCCCAAGGTCCAAATCAGGAGCAGAAGGAGAGAGAGCACGAGCAAGGAACTCAGGACCGCGAGGGGTGCACACACACAGAGACAATGGGGATGATCCTTCGGGAATTCACCAAGACCAGCTAGCCTGGGTCTGAAAAAGCCTGGGATAAAACCGGACTTGTTGAACATAGCGGACAATGAGGACTACTGAGAACTCAAGAACAATGGCAATGGGTTTTTGAAACTTCATTATTTATTGTGCACTTGTGCCTTCAAATATAACCTGAGACAGATCTTCTGAGATTGAATTATTGGAAAGTCAATGATAATAGACAACCAAAGGAAAAGTCACAGCTATTAGAATAATTTGCTTTTCATTATGTTTAACTTTCACCTGTTTATCAATTTGTTTAATGCTTGTGAGTTTTTTAAAAAAGAATTGACTCATAGAACTTGTGTCAGGATTGTTAGCCTTGGGTAGTAAATTCCAAAGGGATGGTATATGCCTTTCCAATGTTCTTTGCACAACAACAAATAAAGTATGCAAATACAGAGCCTAAATATTTTCATGGTGATAAATTTTACTGACTCTTTTTAAAAACCTAGTCTGTTTAAATTGTGAAAGGGAAATGTCAGTGTCAGTATAGTTCACAATATACCCTAGTGTGTTTGGAAAGAAAATTCAGATATGAAATGTTTTTTGAAATTTACATATAATTTTCTAAAATTATATAACTTTTTCAGGAAAAATCTAAATGCTATTGAGTGGAGAGTAACTTTAAGATTAATACTCTATTAATAGCTAATGAGTGACTCAAAATTTTAATCATGAGGATATATTCAATTTAATACTCATTCATTTAAAATCTTGAATATTTAATTACATTTAAATTTATTGTACTTTCTTAAGGACACAAATATTGAACATCAATAAGTATACAACTCTTCAGAGACTAACATGGTATTTGTATTCACAGTTTCTGGTTATTGTTAAAGTCATGGTGCCTGTCTGTAACCCCAGTACTTGAGAGCTGAACACAGAAGAGTTAGGAGTCTAAGACGTCACTCACTAATAGTGAGCAGGAGGCCAACCAGGGCTACACAAGACCCTGTGTTCGTAAATGTCAGTTATCTAAATTCATGTAGACACAATAAAAGACAACATTAAATTATAGAATAAAGTAGATAATAATAAATTGTATTCCAAATAATTTAGGTACAGTTTTTGGAAATGTTACATTATCAATTGTGAAATGAATTAATTTTAGAAAACAATAATTTTTATTATTGTTCAGTGTATCATATAGATTGCACTTTACATCTTTCTCTGTTCCCCTCTCTTCCTTACTTCTTACCGCTGAGGACTTAATTTTTAAAATTTATGTAGCTTATTAACATGTATGTAAGTTTACGTGTCTAAGTGGTGTGGGTGTGTGCACATATGTGCAGGCATATATCGAGGCCAGAAAAGGGTGTCAGATCCACTAGGGCTGGAGTGTTTAGCACTGGTGAGCCTCGCTATGTGAATACTGGGAACCGAACTCAGGTCCTTGTCAATAACAGCAGGTTTTGCATCTTCTGTGCCATATCAAGAACTCTCAAAGACCGATCTTTTTATTTCTAGTCATCTCAGAGCATAAAAATGAATTTATTACAATTATTATGCCCTCAGAAAAATGTCTGCTCCAAAATTTTGAAGACAAACACAACTTTAAGGATTGCACAAAATACAAAAAGAGTAACATTACTCATTTGGAAAATATAGTATCATATAAGCATAATGTCACATCAAAGACAATATTTTCGAATTTCTTTGCAAATGACAGCCCATGAGAAATCAAATATTTTGCCATTTTGAGTAATAATGTAGCATGTTTATAGTTAACTTAGAACATGAAAAATACATAGATTCTTTTAATGTCAGGTGCTTACATTGCACTGCATATAAGAAATGCTATGGAAAGGCTGAATGACATTTCTCATTCTTCTGGGGCTGCAACTTCCCAATTGGTGAATCTAAGAATGTTTGCTAGCTTATGGAAAATCTTTCTTTTCCCTTCTGGCAACAATTTTGCCATTCTTCTTTCTTAGAATGTGCTCTCCCCCTCCTTAAGATTAATGTTCAAACTAGGCAGGATGGCATGTGTCTGGAATCCTAGCACTTTGAAGACTGATTCTGTAAGATTCTGAGCTTGAGGACAACTTCATCTACATGGCACTATTCAGTTTTTAAGAAGACAACTTCAACTACATGGCATGATTCACTTTTCAAGAAATTAATTCTTTACAGATTTTGCAAATTTTCAAGCAGGGACTTCTACATGAAGGCTTCTGCAATTATATTTGCCCATAATTTTCTAAACTCAGTCAAAATCTGTTAGTGAAGAGTCATAAAAATTCTATGTTGTGACCATTTCATTTTTATCACTTACCTTTTATTTTATTTAACTTTTTATGTAGTCATAGGAATAATCAGGTGGAACTGTAACATATTCACTACATTGCCAAGTACAGTACACCAAGATTGTTCAGTAAATACTACTAAAAGGAAGAAGTAAAGAAGGTGCACGAATGAGCTGGCCTTCAGGAACTCTCATGCTAAGTTTACATAACACAGTCCTATGAAGTTTTCCCACATGGACATGTCAAATCTGAGCTCGATATCAAGAGGTAAAGGCACTGTTTATTGATACTGCTTCCATAGAGCCCAGGCTGTAAGTGTAACTGGCTTAACACTATGAACAGCCTTGATTGTTAGTCTCCATTGTGTGTTTGATGGGTCAGAATTAGTTATAGACCTGGAAATCTTGACAACAAAGACATCTATATAAATTGGGTTTAAAGCAGCATTTCATTCACAAGAAAAGGGTGAGTGAGAACAGCAAATAACAGAGCAGATACACATGGTTGTTTAGATGAGTTAAATTTAATATGTATTTTAAGCAAACACAGTCTTCATTATTTTTATCTGTTAGAAGTAAGCAGCAGAGTAAATAGTTTCTCAATTGAATCTCAGAGGCAAGCAAGTTTTTGAGGAAGAATTTCACATTGAGCTTGATTTTTTGATGGCATGGAGTTGGGAATTCAGTTTTAATTCACTAAACTTGCTGGTTTAATTGCTAAACTGAAATCTTAAACACACATATATACAAAGAGAAAGCAAAAATTAGGCAAGTTCAAGAATAAAAAACAACAAATGGAAAATATTTAAATTTCAATGTTTTGTTTTTTATACCACTTTATAATCATAATAATAGGAAAATGAAAAATAACAATGGAAAATTCTCAGTATTAAAACAAAGGTAAGTCCTTTAAAAACAAGCAATTTTCCTTTATTACCTTTGGAGTGAATTTATCTTATTGCCCAAGAGCTTGCATCATACTATGCATTGTCTAAGATATTTGAATCCAGACATTTCGTGATCCTGAGTACCTTGGTTTGTTCAACATTTACTTCACTGTTCTTTTTTTCATACACACCTACCAGAGAAATGTGTAGTATATTACCAAATAATGGAAAATGAAGTAATAGATATTAATATTGGGTCTAAAAATATAATTTTAATGAATAAATTTAATTTAAAGCAATAATTTTTATGATTTCAAAAACGTTTAAAATATCCCAAGTTTGTGAAAGTTTTTGAATCTTCAGCCAGGATTACTAAGCATAATCTTGGGATTTTTGAGTTATCTATTGTTGAAGAAGAAGCCACTTGTTTGGTTCCTGGCCACCTGGCTAGCTTATATTAGAAATATTCACACAGGAATTGTATTAATTAATGCAGTGTTGGCCCATCAGCTCTAGCTTCTTATTGGCTAACTCTTACATATTAATTTAACCCATATCTATTAATCTGTGTATCACCATGAGGCCACGGCCTAACAGCAAAGTTTCAGCACATCTATCTCTGGCAGTGGATCCATGACGTCTCCCTGACTCTGCTCTTCTTCCTCCCAGCATACAGCCTAGCTTTCCCCACCTAGTTCTATTCTGCCCTTGCCATAGGCTCAAAGCAGTTCTTTATTCATTAACCAATAAAGCAACACATAGACATAGGACCTCCAACACTAATCTATCAGGCTTTTATTTTAATTTTGTATTTTCAGTTTAACTACTGGAGATGGGAAAATAAAAATATAACTTATTAATGTCCTGGAAATGTTTATACTTTACTTTCCAATGCATGTTGCAGTTAGCATACTCAAAAGAATGACTAAAAGAATTTATACTCCATACCAGTCTTATGGACTGGTTGAAAGAACATTGAAACCAACCTAACATATAACTCCAAATCTTGATTTGTGGACATTTCCTCTTTTGTTAGGAGATTTTAGTATTGTTCTGTCCCTTACCTGCCTTCTAAACTCAGATTACCTTGAAACCTCAGCCCATACAATAACCCTTTTGTTTATTTCCTTGTTGTTTTATCTTGGTTCTTCTTCCTCTTCACTTTTTCACATATAGCCAAATATGTGCCTTTTGAGAGGCAAATAATCTTTAATATTGCTTGCTGTAATATTTTAATGTTCTTACAAACTTCGTGATTCTTAAAATGAGAAGAGAGTAAAAATATTCACCTGGTTAAGTTTACAGATGTGGAAATATCTATATATTAATAATTTCTGCTGTTAAATAATGTATTTTGACCTTGATAACCAGAAGCTACATTTATTTAGTAAAAGGTTAGTAGTAGTTTCTACTCTAAGGTCTATGACCACTCCAACCATGGGTAGGTAATTGGCTAGATTTACAGTGTTAAACATGAGCTTCCTACCATTGAACAGGTGAGGTCTTACATTCTGTTGTGTAGCAGTTTCTTCTGAGGTTAAAACCTTCTGTCTTGTAAGGGAAACGTCTTAAGCCAGGAGGATAAAGGGAAGTGAAACAATATAACATTTTTAAGATAGGATATTTACAAGGAGATGAAACGTGTGTGTGTGTGTGTGTGTGTGTGTGTGTGTGTGTGTGTGTGTGTGTGTGTGTTTGTATCTTCTTCCTTGGCAGCTGTGCAGAATCTTCTGTCCCATTGCTCAGAAGGTTGGAATTTTTGCATTACATTTCTCATGATGCATCATGGTGAATGCACATGGGAAAACAGTTCACAGACAGTGGCTGTGACATGGAGGAGATGAAGAGGAAGAAAATAGGGTCTGATTCAACTTTAAGAAGATATGTCTGGTGATCTGAAACCTGCCATTAAATGTTATCTCCTAGACATCCTCTTATGTTGCAATACTATCTTGCTTGAGTCAAGCCTTCTGGGGACATTTTAGTCTGAACAGCATCAGCGACCTCCTTCTTCCACTTCTCTCATTTTCAAAATCTTCTCTCCTCCATTATTCTGTAAATATGGTAGCATGAATATTTTATTTTAAGCAATTCTAAATTTTACATTTATTGGTACACTGTTATTTTCTGTTCACAAAATTGGACTGGATGTTTGCAGAACACAGGCTTTTTTGTTTGGTTTGGGTTTTTGTTGTTGGTTTGAGATACAGTATTTCTGTGTAGCTCTGACTGTCCTGAAACTCACTCCGTAGATTGGACTGTCCTCAAACTCAGAGATGCCAAGTGCTGGGATTAAAGGGGTGTGCCATCACTCTGCAATGCCCAGTGAAGTAAGACAGTTTTTAAACTGCCTTATTTATCATGAATTTTAGTTATTCTCCAAAAAACAGCTATAAGGTATAAAAGAGGAGAAATAAAGTAGAAATCACTGTAACTCCATCTTAGCCCCATAACTACTGCATAACATTATCCTAATAAAGGTTAAAATTCAGTCAATAATTTAATTTCATTTGTTTACACCTGCCTCTCAATATTTTAGCTTTATTTAGACTACTGACAAGTGTAAGAACAACTGAAGCAATATGGATTCTGATGTGGGACAATGGTCTTGTGCCCTGTAAAGTTTTGTCAGTTTTACTAGTTTAATAAAATGCTGATTGGCCAGTAGCCAGACAGGAAGTATAGGTGTGTTGACTAGAACAGGAGAATTCTGTGAGGAGGGACTGCCTCAGTCTATGGTCGTCATCCAGATGCAGAAGAAGCAAAATGAGATATGCCTCACTGATAAAAGGTACCAAGCCACATGGCTAACACAGACAAGAATTTGGAGTTAATGTAGGATGTAAGAATTAATAAGAAGCCTGAGCTAATAGACCAACCAGTTTATAATGAATGTAGAAATCTGCATATTTCTTTGAGACTGAATGGCTGCAGGACTAGGTGGGACAGAAACTTCTGTCAACAAGATTCCAATAGGTCTCAAATTAAAGCAATATCTGAAGTATGTGACTACTTTGAAAACAGGTGAGCTGAGGAGTTCTGCTCTAGGCACAGACC
Source organism: Microtus ochrogaster (assembly GCF_000317375.1). Taxonomy (NCBI): domain Eukaryota; kingdom Metazoa; phylum Chordata; class Mammalia; order Rodentia; family Cricetidae; genus Microtus; species Microtus ochrogaster. The sequence goes on from NC_022012.1 coordinate 58,539,147, forward strand.
ACAGTGAGTATGTCATCTGCTTCTTATCTTCTTTGACAAGAAGACTTTGGGCATCGTGGAACATACACACATAAGGTCTGTAGTATAATTATGACCATGAGAGGAAATCGATGTGAGCACTAGCCTTTATAAAAGTCATAGTCCAAGCATCACTTGTATAACTGATGTCACAGGAGAACAATACCACAAGGCAGATCACAAATGAACCCAACTCAAAGCCTGTTCAGATATATGAAAGAATTCACAGTAAAGTTTTGAGGCAAATTGCTTGACTTAACAGTGGTCTGTTAGATAATAGTGGGTTAACAAAAACAGGGAAGACTTTGTTTCCCTTTTGTTTACTAATGAGAGACAAAAAAGATGAAAGAAAATGGAATTGTTTAGCTGAGGTTAGATATAGTTAGCTTAACATTCTGTTATGGAAACTCAATTTTATCTAAAACAGATTAAGATATCATTTCCTACATGGGTCCCAACTAATCAACTATCCATCTCTTTTGGTTTTTTTTTTTTATACTTTGGTCATTCAATCCACCCTTATATCCAGCCATTCTTACTTTGTCTATTCATTTAACACTTATGGAGATCCTACTCAAAAATAAACTCTTTACCAGACCATGAGAATATAGCATTGAATAAAATCACTTCTGCATCTCATAAAAAAATACAAGAAAAATTTATTTTTCAAAAACTGAAGATGAGGTTTTACAGCCATAATAATGGATGGTGCTGTTTTATTTTGTTTCTCTTTGGTATTTTTGAAAATGGTTATTATTATTACTAGTCTCAAATAATCAAACACACATAATTTTTCTCCTATATAAAAAGCAAGGCCTCTCTAAAATTTGACAATATATTGAGGTAGGTGTGTTGGTGGTAGCTGATGGATGGAAGAAGAAATGTGACTTGCAGAGAAAAAACAGTGTAACTGAAAATGATTGTAAAACACTTGTCCTATCTCCCTTCCAACTATCTGCTTTCCAAAGGACACCAGCATGGCCAGGATAATGGAGTTAGAGAAATCCGACACATCATTGTATGGCACATTGTAGAACCATCTGGTCCCCAATGCTTATGTTTGACAGCTGATTTGTCCATTTGACTGATGTAGGATATATAAAACATTGAGTACCAACTGGAGGGTCATATTAGATTATTTACAGTTTATTATCCCAGAATTTCTGCATCTCATATACATCTTTACTATTGGTGTGCCCCACTATAGTAAAAATGAGGGTAATAGGAAGTGTTTGCATTACATGGTGGGTGTTCTTCCCATCTTCCTAGTGTATTTTCTGTAAGTATGTTTATCTTTGGCACTGAGATCTGCTGCGTGCAGTTGAACCATAAAAAATTCATAAGTTTCTCAAGTTTTCTTCAAAAGCACTACCTGATCTGTCAAAACACATTTTAAAATGTCAAAATGCCTTTCCATTATGGCCTCATTTGGGGCTGCGGTGCTTCATAAATCCATTCTACTGGGAGAAAAGGAGGTGAAAGACTCACATGGAAGCTGCTGCATGGGCAAGCAGAATGCTTGACAGTGAGCAGAGCGACCATAAACCCAGAAATAGCTCAATAATTCATGCTGTAAATTATGTACATGCACACTCAGACCTTGAAGAAAACATGGGCTTCGTTAAGCTGAAATTAAAATCATTTTGCTTTTAAATAATTTAGTATAAAATTATCTAGATTATCTCTTACCAGCTAAAACTCGATTTCAAGGCACATGACAACCAGTAAAGCTGTTTCTACTCAGTTTACACTTCCTTATTATATGATGAGACCTCTGTAGAATCCAAAGGAGTCTTTATCAACTAAACCTAGCCTGACTTGTCAGACAGCAGATAATCATATAGTGGTAGCTAAAGCTAATTTATGTTTTAAATAATCTTCACTTATTATGAAACCTGACTTTGATTCTCAGGTAAGGGCCTCTGCCTCACGCCCACAGAATTCATCATGGCCCAGATGTCACTATCCATTCAGTCAGTTTCATTTCTCATTGGGGAGAATTTTCATGAAGATAGAAGCTCATTGTTTTTCATGTTTCTAGTCTTATATTGCCTGGCAATAGCTCATTGATAAATACTTGTTACACAGTGGATAAAAGTCAAGATTTGCATTATTTTTAATATGTACAATGTTTATCACATTAAAGATGCTACAATCAAATTATTAGGATAGAAACTGCATAGTAGGAAGAAGACAAACAGCAGATATCTCATCTAAATTCCTCACTGCACAACAGAAGACATACTGAGGTTTCTCATTCTGCATTGGCCTGAGGTGAGAAGGCAGCCTATAGTCTCTCTCTGGTTCCTAAATTTTTGTACCATTCTGTAAGTGCACCTGCCTCTCTGGAATCTTGAAGAAGTCAATGAACAGATTTCCAGGGCCAACCATAGGCAGATTTTTGTTTGTTTGTTTGTTTTTGTTTTTGCATGTTCTTGCAAGTAATGTGAGGTTTGAAACATTTTCCCTCCCCTGGCAACCTGAGTTAGATTTCAAACTTTAAGAAAATAACCAGAGAGATACAAATGCCTTTAGCCTCCAAGGTCACCATGTACTCTTGGAAAAAGTATATTGACTTTCTAAGAAAATTTCAGATTTTCAGACTTGTTGTTGGAGCCTTGAAAGGTTGCTCTCCATGAAGGTGATTCCCTCCAGGCCTGGAAGGATTAGGCTTTGCAAGCCACGGGTGAAATGTTTTAAGAATAACCAGGATTAATAAGTGGGTTTTACTTACTTGTTTATTCTCCAGGCAAATCTGCTAAAAAGAAAAAGAAATACTTTCATTGCCCATAACAAATGAGAGTAGTTGGAAAAAGACAGATACCTATAGACTAGGAAAGCCTCTGAAAATGGTAATTGTACATCAGGTTTCTGCCATGCCCTTCTCTCTTGATTTTTTTTTTTTTTTTGCATTCTCTAGGTCATTGACCTTACTTTCAACTTGTCTGTCATTCCCATCATGCATGCAAACTACAGACAAGATTATTGACAGATATTTACAGACAAGATTATTACTTCAAAAATTGACTCCATTCAAATCCGGTTTCTTCCATTTCCATTTGGGTACTACTCTTTACTACTCAAGTCATTTTGTCTTTCCTGATTCCTTATGTCCCCTGAATAATTGTTTTTGCTGTATAGTGATTTATATTATGCAAAAATTAAGAACCACTTCAGCAAACATATAAAATTATCCCCAGTGGATATTATTTTGTTAAAACAATTTGCTTTATGAAAAACAAACATTGAAATTTTTAAAATCTGCTGTAACATGGTTCTGAAGTACTAAACAGCTTAGTGACAAATTAAATTATAGAAATAATAGATGTGTGTTATGTGTGGTTCCAAAAGATGAATTATGTTATGAAATGCTTCCTGACCAGAGTTTACATGTAATTTCATGACAGTAACAAGAAAAGAGAAGGATGCCTGTGGCTACAGGAACAATTATTCCCACTGAGTGATGAACAGCTCCACCCTTCTGATTATGTACTTCAAATAGTTTCTTGGAAATAGTCCTAAAGTATTTTAGAGGCATTTTGAAGCTTGTTGAATCTGATTTTACTACATTCTATGATATTGAAGATTATGCATTAACATTTTTGAGATACTAATATTGTATTGTAATTCATTGATTTCCCCTGTTACAAAAGTGTCACAGCATCTCAAAAAGAAGTGAGAAATGTGTATAAATTATAAGCAACATGGAATCTCTAATAATCTCAATACTTGGTAATGGTACTGTGTGCATACTTATAAATATGTCTGTAAATAAATATAAATACTATGTACCAGTATGTGTATGCAAGCTTACAGAGACATGCTTATCAAAGAGTATAAAATGGCCTAATGTCACAAGTCTATAATCCCTCTTCTTGGAAGTTTGAGGCAAGAAAATCAAACTTTCAAGACCAGCCTTTGATTTAATCCTCAATACTTCAAGAAAGAGAAATATTATCATAAACTTATAATGTTTTCCATTGAGTAAAATAATTTACCTTTGGGAAATACTAAATATGATTCTTCACGACCTTAAAAAGAAAAAAATAAGTTTGAAATGAAAGGTAGAAGGATAGAATTCTAGAAGCTGTGAATTCTTGCAGGAAAATTAACAAAGTACAAAAATATAGGGAAATGGCATCAGTGCAGTCAGGAAAGAGAAATGTTTAAGACACTGAGTGAAGCAAAGAGTGAAACTGGATGCAAGTAGAGAGAGTGATAGATATCAGATGAGACAGTATCTGGTAGTTGTATGGATTACATTTACTTTGGTAAACCTGGGGAACTGAAAACTTTCTGCAGAGACAGTGGTATGCTTGGTAAACTTGAGGATTCTTTTTTTTCCTATTTATTTATTTATTAAAGATTTCTGTCTCTTCCCTGCCCACCTCCTCCCATTTCCCTCCCCCTCCCCCAATCAAGTCCCCCTCCCTTGTCAGCCCATAGAGCTATCAGGGTTCCCTGCCCAGTGGGAAGTCCAAGGACCACCCACCTCCATCCAGGTCTAGTAAGTTGAGCATCCAAACTGCCTAGGCTCCCACAAAGCCAGTACGTGCAGTAGTATTCAAAACCCACCGCCATTGTTCTTGAGTTCTCAGTAGTCCTCATTATCCACTATGTTCAGCGAGTCCGGTTTTATCCCAGGTTTTTTCAGACCCAGGCAAGCTGGCCTTGGTGAGTTCCCGATAGAACATCCCCATTGTCTCAGTGTGTGGGTGCACCCCTCGCGGTCCTGAGTTCCTTGTTCGTACTCTCTCTCTCCTTCTGCTCCTGATTTGGACCTTGAGATTTCTGTCCGGTGCTCCTAATTCTGTCTCTGTCTCTGTCTCCTTTCATCGCCTGATGAAGGTTAATATTCAGGAGGATGCCTATATGTTTTTCTTTGGGTTCTCCTTATTTAGCTTCTCTAGGATCACTAATTATAGGCTCAATGTCCTTTGTTTATGGCTAGAAACCAAATATGAGTATATCCCGTGTTCCTCTTTTTGGGTCTCGCTTAACTCACTCAGGATAGTGTTTTCTATTTCCATCCATTTGTATGCAAAATTCAAGATGTCATTGTTTTATAAAACAGAGTAGTACTCTAATGTGTAGATGTGCCACACTTTCTTTATCATTCTTCCACTGAGAGGCATCTATGTTGTTTCCAGAACTTGGAAAATAAGAGTTTGAGGGCTGCTGAGGTATCTCGGTGGGTGCATGTATTAACTATTAACTCGAGTTCCATTTGGGAATGCCCGTATGGACAGATACACAAAGGAGAGATAAAACTCCCACAAGCTGTCTTCTGATGTCCACAAACTCAGCATTACAGACACACACACACATACATACATACACTAAATACAAACTTGGATAAACAAACAAATAAATATTAAGAAGTTAAAGAAAAAAAGAGATACTGCAAGAAAATCTGTCCATAATGTTGCTGTTAAGAGGGGTATTTAGAGATACTACAAAAAAAAAAAAAAAAAAAAAAAAAAAACCTCAATGAAAGAAAAGTAGGTTAAATAAAAACTATCATGGAGAACCTTCTCTATTTTTTTAAAGATTTCATAAACTGTTGTAATATATTATTACAACCTAATACTTCATAATAATCTGTCTAGACATAGGTTTCAATGTAGAATTGTAAGATCTTCTTAGCATCTAAAAGGAAACCATTAATTGAGATTGTGTGCCAAGTAGACCATAACTGAATCACACTGCATAACATGCTATATATTTATATCATCTATACTGTATTAATTATAGATAGACAGATGATCTATATTAAAATTTTAGTCACAGGTATAATAAAATAATTTAATAAAATGTAAAAATAATGAAAACACCCTATTTATCATTTATTTATTTCTATATATAATAATTTCCTTTAATTGAAATTTCTTGTTTAGAAGATAGCATATGTCACCTTGTAGTTTATAAAGACTTTTTTAAGATGGTTATACCAATTTATATTTTCACCAGTAGTAGAAAACTTGGAAGGAAAACGAATAATAGAGTCTATAAAGAAAGTTAAAGGCCACTCTTTAGTAAAAATTTCTTTCAAATTTAAAAACGTGGGTAGGGACTAGGCTATAGTTCATTGGCTCTGCATGGCTAACATGCACAAAGCTCTGTATTCTGTCCCTAGTACCTCAAAGAAATAAATAAAATTAAGATAGAGAGTGATTATCAGAATAAGCTAAACAGATATATAAAATTTTCAAAATTCCACAAAATAACACTGAATTTATAACTTTCCAGCAATAAAGTATACATTTTTATATGATTTTATATATATATAAAATCTATGTGATAAACATTAAGAAACTGAAGATGAAATTTAGTAGTTGGTTTCCTTGGAAGAAAATCTCAATGTGCATCTGGGGAGGTAAAAATAAAGACTTAAAATTTATAGTATTTACTGAATCTCTAAAAGACAAAAACTGTTAAGTGTGGCTTGGAAGTATGCCTTCAACATCTTATTTTCCACATATTTCTGCTTCTTTTGTATTATATGATATTTTAAATGTTACATTGAGAATATCGAAGTTACCTGAAAGAGGCACAATGAACACCATGAGAGCATGAGCTGGAGATGGTCTGCTGCCTGAGTCATGGCAGAGTTCCAAGTGATTCTGCATGGAGTTAAGTGGAATCCACGCAACATACAGGCTGAAACCTCACTCCACTGTTCTCAGATATCATTAGACAGGGTAAGTTATGCCATTTTTCCATGCCTCCCTTTAGGCAATTGACTGAGTTAGTAAAAGTGTCTACCACACATGACTGCAACAAAACCTGGAAGAATTAAAGATGTGAAGCCCACAAAACTTTTAGAACCCTATCAGTACAAAAGAAACACTACATAATTATTTTACCATCCTCTTTCCCTATGTTGTCAACAATTCCTTCAAGAAGGAATAACGTTTTTAGAAGTAGATGTTAGTATCCACAAGATAGCTGACACACTGAAACAAGAGTTTGTATCTCTTCAAGTAGATCTAATATGTATGTACATTTTTTGTGTATATGTAAATGCATATTTTCCTTGATTCTTGTCTTAAAGTTCTATTATTCAATGCGCACAAATTCAGTGACAAAATGTCAGAAATCAGAATAAACTTTTATTTTTAGTCATGGTGAGCAGCAGCATTACCCTTTCTCCACAGAAAGATTCTGTTGCAGGAGAAAAATTAATTATTCAACTTTAATGACTAATTATAAGCCTCAGAGGTTACATCTTGCTTTCATAAATACACAATGAGATAATCAGCACAGAGGACCAGTCTGGGTTAGTGACATTGCATAAAAATGATTCTGAACTGCCTACTTAATTAGAAGTTTAGCTTTTATGTTTATTCAAGGACTGATATGTGTACTGTTTTTAACCAGAATCATTTTTTATCTTTGTTCTGGGACTGTTTCTAATTATTGTCAGGAGTAATGTTTAGTATCTCATAAATACAATGAATGGGTAAACAAGATAATCAACCCTGTTGTGATGTGAAGATATTGGAAAAGTTACTTTTATGTTGTAATTTTTACAGAGAGTAAATCATTTACAGTTGCTTTGGTTGTTGCGAAAAGCTGTACAAAAAAACTTGCATAGAAAAGCTGTACAAAAAAAACTTGCATAGGAAAAGGTTTATTTCATGTACACACACATCACAATCCATCACAGATGGAAGAGAGGTTGGGAACTCAAGTAGTCCTTGAACCTGGAAGCTGGAACTGATGTAGAGGCTATAGAAGAGAATTGTTTACTGGCTTGCTCCTCATGTCTTTCTTACGGCAACAAGGACTACTCACCCAGGAATTGAACAATCCTCAGTAATCTCGGCCCTCCCATCAATCAAAAAAAGACATCACAGCCTTGACCACAAGCCTTAGTGGGGACATTTTCTCAATCGAGTTTCTCTCTTCCAAACTGACTTTAGCTTACATTAAGTTGAAGTAAAACTATCCAGCACAATAGTGTGTAATAATTTACCTTAACGCTAGCTAATAACTTTTTTAGTTGAATATTAATTGCCTTAGATTATAAATAGGCATAATGTTTCATTTTAATGCTTTTCTATTCAAAATAATAGTTTATTGAACAAATACAATGTATCTCATGCTTAAGTGATCCATGGATGAATCATAAATCTCTAATTTTTCAGTATGTAGCTTTTTTATTTTTTAGCAAAAAAACATACCTATGCAGGTATTTTTTTGTGATATGTATCCTACAAAGAACTTTCTGCTTGACAAAGGTATCGAGTGAAGCGGAAGAGACGAGAGCACTCAGTGAGTCTGCCTCCGAGCTCTCATTATAAGCAATTTTCGTGTCAGCAAAAACAATAAAACAAAATTAAAACAATGTACACACATATGCACAAATATATACAAATAAACACACACACACACAATCAGTTGCATTTGGGGACTTTAACCTTACTTTAATGGATTGACATATAATATAAGTAGAGTTTCTACAATTGTTTGGGCTGTTTGCTGTGCTTCTGCAACCCCTATAAACCTAGCTTAGATACATTTTATGAAAATTAGGAGTATAAATAAACCTCCAATGAATAATAGTATAAAAATAAGTTCTTAATAACTATTCTGTTGTGAGGATGTGTTTATATATGGAAATAATATAGTTTATAGAATTCCCAACTGATCAAATACTTTATAACAAAGTTTTGTTTGGAAGCATTGAAAGAAGTAAATGTGTCACTAAAATGCTAAATATAAGACCAAAATTAGAATAAAATCTCTACATTTTTCAGTTGAAAAGAATCTTAAGTACAACGGTTTTTAAAAGTAAATTATGATAGCCTGAGTATGATCATGTTTTATTCTCTCCGAACAATAGAAGAAAGAATATGCACTCTGCTTCTGAAAATAATTGATATCATGGCCATATAAACAGCAACAGATTAAGGTAGAGGAGTATAATTCAGTGGATGAAAAGAATATCTAAGGTTCTGCATTTGTAAATAATTCCTGACTTGATGCATCTAAATGTGCTTGGGGAAAGGTACTCAGGATAATTTTTACAAAACACTATACTACATGAGTCTGATAAAGCTAGAGTTCCTAGAATCACTTCATTCAAATGTTCATTAAACTCTGGCATTATGTGATCTTACATATGTTACGAAGGGAAACTTTCTTAAGCATGTACAAGTGCAGATATAAGAATACAACTGTTTCTTTCTGAATTTTAAAAATTTGTCTTAATAACTCTCATTAATTACAAATGACAAGCATTATTCATGAAACTGCAATGGAAGGTTGCTGAAAAGATCAATTTGTTAAGAAAGAAAGAAGTATAAAACTATTCCCATCCATAGCAAAATAAGTGGCAGCTTTATAATATCATGTAATACTTTAAATTGAATATCTTATTTGAAATTCAAAATCATAAGGATTTTTTATGAGTTGTAAACAATATTAGCAAATCAAACAGTTTCTTCCCCATAATTACAGATGAAGAAACTGGAGCACAATGAGATTTATCAAAGTTCGAAGAATCCTTTACAATCAGAGTAGAATTTATACTTAAGCATATGATTTTCGATACACTGCTGTGCAACATCTCCCATAGAGCTAGAGCAAAAATATAATAGAATAGATTAAAATATAAAAAGCACATGAACTTCAGTAAATAACAGATAGTGATCAATGACCTACTAAGACAATCCGAAAAATCTATATATCATAGATTCTGCTAGGAGATATCAAAGAACGGATATCATCATGAGAGAAGAAGTGAGCCTATTTTAGCATTGTTAGTTAAAAAAAAGCAAATGATAGGATCTATAACAAAATATGTCCAAAAAAGTCGTTTTAACAGCTTGTCCTGTCCAGAGAGTTAGAGGAGCAAATGGTGTGTTCAGGAAACAAGAGTGGAACTTGGCACACATCACAAGTATGTCAGATAATTGACATAAGTTAAAAAAAGAAGCCTTAAAATTGGATTATAATGAACCACACTCTTAGTGGTCTCAGACCATTCAAATGATATTCTCCCTAAGAGAAAGTAATGTTGTTTTTGCCCTTTCTAGGTGGGCTGACCAATTCCATGTCAGTTTGACATGAGCCTGAATTATCTGAGATGAGGGAAACCTGAACTGAGAAGTTGACTCGATAAGAACAGCAGTGCATTTTTCTTAATTAGCGATGGGAAGTAGTCCAGCCTATTATGTGACACTGTGTGTGCCATCACTGGGCTGGTAGTCCTGGGTTCTGTAGGAAAGCAGGCTGAGCAGGCCATGATGAACAAATCATGTAAGCTGCACCCCTCCGTGGCCTCTGTTTCAGCTCCTGCCTTCAGGTTCATACCCTGTTTTAGCTCATGTTCTGACTTACTTCATTGATAAACAGTGATATGGAAGTACAAACCAAATAAGCCCTTTCGTCTCCAGCTTGCTACTCGTGCTTGCTAATTGCTGCAATAGAAACCACCACTAAGGCATCACAACTTAGAAGAAAGACATTTAGAAAACCAATAGCCAAATCAAGAAAAGGGGGCAATGGAATCAGTAAGTCTAGAAATAGTAGTGAGTCTATATAAACTTGAAAGTAAAGGTAATTGATGCATTAAGTGAATAAGGTAAGTAGGTATCGGGAATCAGTGAACATCAGAAAAGAGCTCCAAATAAACCATAGCTTTAAAGTGACTAGCACAATAAAATAGATACAGTTAACAAGAATTAATTGAATACTTAAAAATATCCAGTGGAGAGAACTTGAAACATTCTCCACACCAGAAAAAAAATGAATGTTTGAGATGACAGACACCAGTTGTGATCTAGTAGAACATCTATATGGGAGTAATCTTTTATACATCACTGTGTGTGAACTAGAGGCAAAAGTATATCTGAAGAAATGAAAAGCAGGTAACTGACATTAGAGAATCAACAAGAAAAATTTAGATCTAGGAAATAAGTTCTGGAGAAAATAAGAAAAGAACATGGGAAATAAAGAGGGGCAAATTGAAGAAAAAAGGACAGAGATTAAAAGATGTGGATAAAATAATTGACACCCCAGAAAGAGAAACTAGGACTGAATTCACACATAAGGAGTTATGGCTGAGATTTTTCTTTCTGTTTAGTGAAAGTCATAAATCAAGGCCCTTTTCAGAGACACTGGAAGAAATATCAGATAAGTGGGTTACAACAGAGCAGAAACGCTCTGCTATAGGCTGAGAATATTCCTAGTCTTTTGTTTGACAGAGAACAGTAGTTAGTTAATATTTTTCAATGGCTTTGCCCTGTTAGTTACAAGGGTCATATTAGGTCAGACACAGAGGTAGGCAAGTAATGGCTATATTAAGGGGGCTGAAGATAACTCAAGATAAATTTTAATTAGACTATGAGCCTGCAACATGCCAACATCTCCATTAAAGTTCCAATCAAGTAATCAGTCTTACAGACAATTCTGTGTGAGGTGATATTCTTCCCAGGAATTTTGGCTCACAAAAGTAATGCAGATAGATGCATCACAAGCTATTGGAACAAATAGAAAGAGCTAATTAGCCCAGGAAATGTTATTGGCTTTGTAATTACCAATGTCACTAATAACAAAATGTATTTGAATGATTAAGATGGATTAACAAATAGCATTACATTCCTAATATAGAACTAAATTCTTTACATAAGACAAACATTTAAACTATAACACTGAATAATATAAAAGTATCATGTAATAACTGACTTAAATATGATGATATAGCTATGCTAATATATACAAAGGCACTTAAGAACAAAAGATGTCACCTTGATAATCAGTGACTAAAAATGCCATTAATGATATTATTCACAATGACATATAGGAGCTCTAAATACTAAATATGTAAGCAAGAACTAAATTCCATAGAAATAACATATCTATGATACCATATGATGGTGTGCATATTTCCATATATGTATGTGATTGGTCATTGAAAACCAACATGACAAAAAACAGATAAAGTAAACTTATTCAAACGTCTTGCTGTAATTTCAGCATGCCTCCATAATCAAAAGAGTAAGCAGAACACAATTAATTACACCACAAGGTATTTCACAATAAGATTTAGAAATTTTCATAAAAGCTAAATACAGAATATATACCAAAATGTCAGCATCTGAGGGGAACATCTGCTTCCCCTAAATGCTAGACATAGGGGATTAAAATGGGAAGATTGTGAGTTCAAGGCCAGTCTGGGTTATAGAGTAAGTGCCTACCTCAAAGGATCCAAAAGAAAACATTTTAACATTGCTGACACACTAAAATGCAGAGCAAGTCTCCACAAACATTAATATGGTTGTCATACATCTCTGATACCATGACAATTAAATTGTCAAAAATCTAATAATAACAAAGGAATTTCCACTGCCTGAAAATTAAGACTTGAAATTCAATATGCTTAATAAACCAGAAATAAAATCACAAATTAGAAGCAAAACTGAAATTATCATATAATTATCTTACAAATACATTAATGTTACTAAATGCAATTGTATGGCATAAAATGTCAACATGACATGTCGGAAGAAATAAAATCTCATGATATTATGATCATATTAGTTAGCTCCTTAAGATTAATAAAAAGATACAAAAAGTGATTCATAATGACAAATAGTAAAAAAAAACATAGAAAACAAGTATACAGTAGGGAATCATTGAAGTCTAAAGTAAAACGAGGAGTAAACCAAATTCTGATTATATGTATGATATAGAAAAATGACATAAATCATAACAAGAGTGTTGCTGAAGCTACTAAAAATGTTAAAAACAATACTAAGGGTAATCCTGATCAACTTTTTACTTCTAAGTTTTAATAGTCAATAATATGTTTTAAATATTAGATTATAAACAATAACTGGTGTAAAAATAAGGAAAAGTCTAACTTGAGCTATAACTTTTAAAGAAATTAATTCTGCAATTAACAAAAGTAATTCAGTCCTCAAGAATACTGTCTTCATTGATAAATGATATCATTATTTAAGAAATAACTAGTGAAATATTGAAGATATTCTGTCAAAGTACAGAAAAACCCAAGCACACTCTTAACACCTTAATGAATATGAATCATTTTTCAATATATTGCATATATTAGAACTAACTATCATAGATCACCAATGAGTTGTTGGAAAGTTTTTAAGGCCTAGATGCCTAGAAAAACTGTTATGAAACAGTCTTGTGCATGTGAAAGGAACATCAAACTTAAGAATTCACTGCAACCATGGTTTTTGCACATGACCTGCATAAGATAAATCCAATAAATAGTCCAGTGTCCACAAGAGAGGGTCACACAAAGTGTGCCACACCTGAACTATTTGGCAAGTGATGGCTACTGGGGGAGGGAACAGCTATTTTTCTTCAGGGATGTTTCCCTTGGTAGGTTCCCCATGACAGTATAGGCATCATTGCTTGCTCTCATTGTATCATTTGTCATTCTTGTTGTTGTTATTGTTTATAAAACTAGGAATCATAAAGTTGAGAAGGGAATATGTTGGTAGGCAGAGTTCAAAGTGGAGGGGATGGATCTGATCAGGATACATTGTATATGCTACTTAAATTCTCAGAGAATAAACAAAATACATGTTTTAAAGAACTTTAAAAATTATCATGATAGAGAAAAGGTAAGCAATGTATCCAGAGAGAGGTCTTATTCTGTAACTGACATAGGATTTGTGTCAAGATTTTATACATAATTACAGTTCAATAGGAACAAAGCTAAGAAGGAGATTGTCAAGACCTAATGGTAGGACAGTGTAAGGAAGAGAGACTAGGAAAAACTTCAATAGGCAAATTGCATAAATGAATATTAAGTAGCTCAAAACCATGAAGCTGCAGACATCTAAATAGAAACAAGAAATGTATTCAGCCAGATGTGCTACTGTAATCATAGTAGTCAGGAGATTGAGACAAGAGGATTATAAATTTGAGACTAGCTGAAACATACAGAGTTCATGACAACGGCTGACTTATATAAAGACACAGAGTCTCAAAAAAGAATAAGAAACATAGTGATACTTCAGTAATAAAAACTAGAAAGAAAATAATATGTGGATTGACCATGAGATACCACTTTGCAAAGTCACTTGAAACTGAACTTATGCCTATCTTTAAGTCAATCAGTTCCACTCAGGAATTCTTCCAGTGGAACACTAAGAACTATATTCAGAAGTTTCCATACTAGTATTATTGTTTACCGCAGTCACATTGATCATGCATAGTAAAATATGAAGCTACTGCTTACATATTCAGGTATGTAGTTGAAGAGCACTTAAAAGAAATCCCACACTAGCTCAGAATTGAGAATAATATACGGTTATTTACTTAGGGGTAGACTCACAAATCAGAATCCTCTGCTGAAACGGAAAGTAGAAACCGAATCCCACAGCCAGAAATGAAGCCAGATGCATGCTTTACATTGGCATAAAGAGTATAAGAGACCACGCTTAGGTTGGCGGTTAACTTAAAAGCTATTGGCTGTAAGATTCCTTACAGCATGTAGTAGGGATGAACTTCAGCTTTTTCATGTCAGTTGTGATCCTCCCATACTCAAAATGATATATGCTATTGGACTCCAATTATAGACACCATACAAAATTAGCAGTGTTAGTTTGACCTAGAAATTTAACCACAGGAAAGTTTGTGATTAAAAGGGAAGACATGGTTACCCTTAAGTTAATTTAGTAGTTAATGATTATGTGAGGAAAAGAGTGATAGTCATACGAGGGATTGGCCTCCAGAAAACTAGCAATACTAACTTCTTGGTGTGTATAGTGGTTAATGTGTGTTCATTTTATAATAATACATTAAGATCATCATTCTACAAATGTAGATTTGTAGGATTCTACAAATCCTACATATTGTTATTACAGTTTTTGAATCTTGTGTTGCATTTCCCAATAGTTCATATAAAATTTACATAGTTCTTTGAAAATGTATTATTAGCCTATTCAACTTTATGTGACTAAAACTAACAGTATTAGACTAAAGCATGGGTGAGCATAAGGATATTGTTATCATCACTGTTTATTTTATATCCTCCAGGAATTTAAATGTTCTGACCAAATAAGAAAATTGAAAGAAATAAGAGAAAATAAAAATCCCAGTTGTTAATATCACATGGAGGCAAATACTGATATCTTGTTTTTCACATGTTGACAATTATTAAAAGCAATATAAAAGGTGAGTGTTTTACTGTAATAAGGTAATACGGAAATCATCTTGTCTCTGGAAAGTTGGTGTAAGACCATTAACTCACATACCTAGACTTTGAATAGGATGATTGTGCTATTATTTTAGCAGACATTTTCATAAACTTTCCCCAGGTAACGTAAGATACCTCTTCTGCCAACACCCTGAGGGGAAGAATGGATGACAACCTTTATTCCTTTTCCCTTCTGCTTTTGTCAGTACTTGATTAGTTTAAGTTGGGTCAACCAACATTTTGATGCAAAATGATCCAGATTTTCATGATTAAAAATTGTACATATTTATATTTGCATGTGCTGAGTACATGCAATACAATAGCATAACTGTGAAGTTTCATGTGCACATCCAACCACTGGATGTTATATATTCTACCTATTCTATAGACTCCAAAGCACAGTTCTGATTAACCTTCTTTGAATTAGTGAGATCCGGTCATTTTTAAGGTATTCTCTGTCTAAAATCCACTAATAAGTGAGTACATATTATATTTGTCTTTCTGGGTCTGAGATACTTTCCCTCAATGTGATGTTTTCTAGATCTATATGTTTGCCCACAAAATTTAAGATGTCATTTTTTTCTACTGTGTACTACTCCATTGTGTAAAGGTACCCCACCCACTTTATCAATTCTTCAGTTGAGGGGCACTTAGGTTGTTTCCAAGTTCTGGCTATGACAAAAAAAAATAATGCTGCTATGAACATGGTTGAGCACATGTCCTTGTGATATGATTGAGCATCCTTTGGGGTAGATACCCAAAAGTGGTATTGCTGGGTCTTGAGGTAACTTGGTTCCTAATTTTCTGAGAAATCATCATACTGATTTCCAAAGCAGCTATGCCAGTTTGAACTCCTACCAATTCACAATCCCAGAGAACCTAGACAACAAAGAAGACCCTTAGAGACACATACATGGATCTAATCTATATGGGAAGTAGAAAAAGACAAGATCTCCTGAGTAAACTGGGAGCATGGAGATTATGGGAGAGGGTAGAAGGGAAGGAAGGAAGAAAAGAGGGGAGCAGAGAAAAATATATAGCTCATTAAACAACAAAAGGCACTCTATTAGCTGTATGAAGAAATATCAATTATCCAGTGGCCTACATAAATATTATTATAACATTCTTGATAAAGTCATGCTATGTTCAAATGTCTTTTAACAATTTAAGTGTTCAAACCAAACTTTAAATTTGTAATTAAGTATCTGATATTTAGAGAAAATGTGACTCAGTATGTCTTTCTTTTTCTCAGATGCCCTTCATACAGTAAAGGCCTAATCCTCAAAATAATAAATCTACTCTTCTCATCTAAATTCAAATATTACTGTTTTATGGAAACCAACCCCTAACACACACAAATTGCCAGTTATACAACTGAGTGACAGTTTCACAGCAAGGACATGGTAGATAAGAGATGATAATCAGATTTCTTACTTTGTAACCAAAGTCAGTTCTTCCAGAGGAGAATGTCTACCTTATCAGAGAGTTTTATTCTGGAAATAGGAAAGTATCATGCCTTTTTTTTTTTCTTCCGTAGTTCTTCAGAATAAAACTTCCCTTTTCAACTGATACATTTGGGCAAAGTGGGATAGCTTGATTGAATAAAGGATTTTGTCAAAGTGGCCTGAGTTGAATTCCTGGGAGCTAAATGATAAAAGGAGGGAAGTGACTTCTGAAAGCTGACATTTGACATAGGGGGTTCTGTAGCACATGTGAGAGATTGTGTGTGTGTGTGTGTGTGTGTGTGTGTATACATATACATACACAATAAAGACATTAATGCATATATACATACATATACTAATAATTAAATCAGATGACACAGTCCCTGGTTTTAAATTGTTTTGTATGGGAAACTTCAATAAAATATTTATTATCCTCAGAAAAATAAAGAATATTTCAAAATGCAGATGCATTTCCAAATCTTTCATTACATAGTATATGAGTCCATACAATTTATTCTGAAAAAAATAATTCAACCTATTTCAAAATACAAAAGAATTCACTGATGTTTAGTTTTTAAACCAATTGAGCCCTTTTTTGTTAATAAACATTTCATTACGTTTATCTTTTATCTCTTTGGGATTAAGGGGGTAAAATCAAAGAAGTTTATCTTAAAATACTGGCAATCTTCTCTTTTTTTCACCTCCTAATGTTCATACACTGTTTGCAAAAGCTCTTCCATTTTGCTCCAAAGTCGTTGGCCTTAGAGAAACGTGATAAAGAGAGTGTGAAGTCAGGGAGAAGAATCCTAGCTTTGTTACTGTTACAGACAGTTATGAACACCTTGAGCTTGCCTCTGTGTCTGCCTGATTAACGTGATTTAGTTAGAATCATTTGTGATACAATACTACTCGATGGAGTAGTTCTAAGATTCTAGGTTACTTGGGGCACTGCTCTCTAAGTGTGTGATTTTCTTAATTGATTAATTTAGATTTTGATCATTTCATGCATATAACGAACTCTAATTACTCCCCTATTCTTGTCTCCTTTTGCACTTTCTATTGTCTCCTGTTGTCCCTACCAAATTCTTTCCTACATTCTTGATTTTGGTTCTACTTTGGGACCCATTTATTTTACCCAGGAGCATGCACATTAGCATTCAGGTGGAACTGTGCATTGTGGTCTAGTTGAATCTCTAATGTATACTTAACTAATGGAAATGACTCCCTCAGCCCTGAATTAATGAGCTACAAAGAGTTCGGTGCAGAGCAGTAGAGTCCTGCAAATCCTACTGATGTGGGAGTCCCCTCTGTGTGCTGTGAATACCATTGGTTAACAAAGAATCTGCTTTGGGCCTATTGCAATGCAGATTAGGGAAAGGTGGGAATTCCAAGCAGATAGAGGAGGAGAGAGTAGGTGGAATCAGAGAAAAAGCCATGTAGCTGCTGAAGGAAAAAGACTTGGAGGAGCCTGCCAGAACTTTCCTGGTACACTACTGCCTCATTGTCTCACATAGATTAATAGATATGAGTGAATTTAAGATGTAAGAGCTAGCTAGAAATACATATAAGCTAATAGGCATTTTTAATTGAATCTTCCAAGGCAGTTTGACAACATGACAATTAGTAAAACAATAGTAGGTTCCTCTCTAGGGCCTATCACCTCCCCAGAATGAATTTTCGACTAGGTTTACAGACTAGCTATGAATTTCTTCCTGTGTAAAAGGACTGAACTCTAATCAGAGAGCAGTTGGTGACCCTTATAATAGTCATGCCATCACTGCACACGTGGCCTCATTTTCCTGGCTGGGTTTTCACGGAGTTCATAGGGTTTATATATGAGTAAGATAATAGACACCTTTTCTCCCTCATCAGACTACACAGCATCTTACAGGAGCATGAAAGCTAGCTAGAAAGGAAAGAAGTTTCCAGCTCTATATGAAGAAATAAAATATACATTTGTCTTCAGCAATTAGGTCTGGCTATTTAGTTTATTTGGTGGTCAACAAAGAAAAACATTCTAAGTGTGCATTATTGGGAGCTAAACAAAAGAAATTTATTATCTTCACTTTGAAGCTTTATTTATGTGTATGTGTGTGTGTTGGGCTCCCTAATGAATGCCCTTTTCTTGCTAGGAAAATACGCTATCACGTTAAGTCCTCAATCCCCAAAACAAGTTGTTTTTTTTTTTTTTTTTTTTTGTATAGGAATCAATAGACTTGTCTGTCACTGGGAATTAAAGATATGAAGCTACATAATCATTTTATTTTGATTACAGTTATTAAACATTTTTACTTAGTAAATGTTCTCTGTCAGGGAGAATATATTACAATTATATCTTCACCCAAGGTTGGGGGGGGCACTGATGACTGAGTGCCAATCTGCAAAAGCCCGTTTGTAGAATGAAGTCTTGTTGATTGCTACTTTCACTCACTTTTCAGAGTGCTAATGTTATTTCCTCTGTTTCAGTTATTTCAATAATCTACTATGTAATAAACCTTCTACAAACAGATTGGCAATGTCACCATATTATTTCCAGTGTAGCGTGCCTGAGAAAATGCCTGTCGCTAAAAGAATCTTCAAGTAATTTCCATGCTTCCAGAGCAGCAATGACTTATGTAACCTACCTCCGCAATGGCTGAAAGAACAGCACCCTATGTTATAGGAAAGTTACACCAAGGTATAATATTGAGTCTGTATTACACATGTTCTTGAATCCTACGGTGCTTTTGTTCTTATTCCTAAAATTTTGTAATTGCTAGTAATTTTTATAGCCAGTCCTCGTCACCAAGTTGTTTCTAGGTAGTAATATTCTTGAGAAGAAAGGAAGGCTTTTTCTTATCTTGGCATTATGAGGCTTTTCTTGTAGTATAAGAAGGAGGAGGGGAGAGCATAGTCAAAGATCTAAGGTGGAAAAGACCAAATGCCAAGACAAATAATGATAATTTGATTACTTCCTATTACTGAAAATATTTTAATAGAATTTCTTAATTAAGCCTCCAAGCCTGCTTTTCAATGTTCAAGGCAAAGGGCAGAAAACATCCATTAGACACAGGGACACATTGCTGCAGAATGGAAATTTTCCTTTGACCTCAGTGTACAGAAAAGCCTTTTGGAATTTTTCCTCTCAATTAAAATGCTGTGTTTAGAAAGCTGATTGTGAATGACTTTGCAAATTAGTTTTCTAAGAATCACATCTTACAGTCAGTAATTAGACAGCATATACTGCCAAGTGTGTTCTTCATCCTCCTTCCCCTTAGCCCTCCTCCTCCCTTCTCCTCCTCTATTTACTAGTTATTCTAAATTGAAAGCACTCTTTAGTGTCCATAATAGTTCTCTGATCATAAAACAGCATAATCCTAAAACCTTCACATTTCTTATGAATAAAAATACCCTCCTATCTTTCTTATTTGGATATTTTTTTAAAATGACATTTCATAACTGTTCCATAATTTCAGGATTACAAGATAGAAGATCTGAACAAAACGTTTCTGCTTTCCTCTTTTGTGGGAGAAGAAGTCTCAGTACAAGTTCTCATCTTTGACACTCAGAAGAATTCAGCCTACAAGAGAGGATAGCCAACACCAACACTACTGTTTAATTCGCAAATGGAAAGTTTCTAGATATATGTGCACTTACATCACTCATGAACATTATACAGGTATATATACATCTATATACTGTTTATTCAGAATATGCAATGAAAGAATGCACAAGCCACAAAAGGACAATAAATAAAACAACTCAAAATTGAGATATCATGAAATAAAAGTTTTCTGAAATAAATATAAATTTTGAAAGGGAATTTTTATTTTGTATCTTTTTTTATAATACATATATACCTGAAGTGCTTATAGTAAGTGTTGTGTATATTACAGGTTGTAATGACACATGACAAACTGCTCTGTTCCAAAAGTTGGCAAACTATGAATTATGGACCGATTTCAGTATGACACTTAAGAATACAATCAGGGGGAGCTCAGAGGTTCCTTGGCCCCCCAGCCTTCTTGGGCAGAACCCTCCCCACTTCGGCCCCACAGCCCTCCTTAGGCACATAACATCAACCAGCCCAGCCTGTCTGGGCACTGGATCCTAATCCTCGGGGCACCCAAGCGGGAGGGAGTTCCTTTGTTTCTATAGCCTGCCTGCAAAGAGCAGGGTTGGCGCCTTGTTTGCGACCCGCCCATTCAGCACAGAGGCCTGATCTTCTGCGCCAGGAGACCTAGCTTTGGGGTGAGTTTCTGGCCCCGCGGCGCCAGCCTGGGATGGGGAGCTCAGAGGTTCCTAGGCCCCCCAGCCTTCTTGGGCAGAACCCTCCCCACTTCGGCCCCACCGCCCTCCTTA
>NC_022012.1:58567012-58569945 GCF_000317375.1 Microtus ochrogaster
GGTGGGAGGAGGGGGAGGGAAATGGGAGGCTGGGAGGAGGTGGAAACTTGTTTTTTTCCTTTTCTCAATAAAAAAAAAAGAAAGAAAAAAAAAAGAATACAATCAAACTTTTTGCAATACAGCCACACCTAATTATTTATAGGCATCCAGTGACTTCTTTCATAAAGTAACAGAATTGTGTAGCTGCCACAGGGACCACACAAATGTCAAAAACTTTGTGGCATCTCCTCTTTTATCTTCATGTTTTATCACTGCCACAACACATTCATTTCCAAATCTTGCATTTAAAACCAAAGATTGAAGTTTTACTACTACAATTCTTTGATATTTTCAAAGTAAATAAAAGTTAGATATGTTAAAAAAAAGTCTCCTGTTTTGCATTAAATTTGTAGAACTTTTGGCTTTATGATATTGTTTATAAGCAAATTTGAGGATTGTGCATTCATGCATTCATGATCAAGTTGTTTGTTTGCTTTGCTAATAAATATGAGATAATTGTGAGTATAAATGTGAGGTCATTGTAAATGTATTCCCTAAACTAGGGCTTAAAAGGAAAATTATTTGCTAAGGGTAAGTGGATTTGATAACGCAATAATTACTGAGTTTCTAAAAATATAATCCATCCCACACCTACTATGTATTACATTGTATTTAAAGACACTAACCATAGACATAATAAGATTTTAGACATAATACATCTGTGCATGAAATTCAGGCCTAAGACCACCAGTCTAAGACACCAGCTTCACAGAATAATTTGAAAGTGTAATAACGAAGGTTCAAATATGTATCTGAAATGGCTTCTAAGATAGAACTCTGTTCCTTTGAAGTAATGTTTAAAAAACAAACACAACTGTAAATAATTTAGAAAATCACAAAAATTATTGTTTACAGAAATGTTAGGTTGTGAAGACAATGTTAAAATAAAAAATTATTTCATGTATTTTTGACGTTAAAAACAACAGTTGAATGAAGTAACAGTGTAAGATACTAGAAGAGCAGCTTAGCAAGAAAAAAGAAAATAAATGAAGCAGCTCAATGAGATCAAAAGTAAGAATGATTATGGGATAAAAGGAGAGAGTTGTTATTTATGTCATTTGTTTGCTAAGGCATAAAAGCAATATTTAGAGAAATCTATTTGAAAAAAATATAACTAGTTCCTAGGCTACAACATGAATCTTTATAAATTAAAGTTTATTTATACTGTAGAAAAGTCCATGAAGTTTAAAGGTGATGAATTATTGCCTTCTAAAATTGTATTGTTATTTAAAACAATATATTGTTATCTTGACATGAATGGAAGAAACCTAAACAAATAACTAAAAAATTTATGCTGTGACATCTTTGTAAAAAGACATAAAAATGTGAGATGTTTGTTTTCTTAAAAAAATTTAGGTCATAAGTCTGGGAGAGTCTTTTCAATAAATGTGCATAGATATTCAACATACTTTCAAATAACCTCCAGATATACAGATAGATAGATGGATGTGGAGATTTAATCACCTTGGAGTTCACCAGAAAAGAATTAACAGAAATAGAATGGTTTCCTGTGACAGTGAAAAATGAGGCCTTCTTATCCACATAGAACACTAAAGTGTAACTTGAAGTCCAAATGATTAGCTTTCTGCTTATAGGTAGCAGATTAAACACAGGCTTTTTTGCATTCCTTACAGAAATAACAGAATTTGTTTGTTTTATTTTGTTTTTCTTTAAAAATAAAGAGAGTAGAAAAAGAAGGAATAGAATGAAATTTTGAAAACAATTATTCCAAGTAAATGAGTGTAAAATAAGTGAGCAGTCTCCAAAAGTCAAATGCTAAGCAGGCTCTGGGGGACTCCAACTATGCAACAGAACATCCGGAAGCCTGGATGACTGAGGGCATCAAGGGGCCTATGGAAGGCAGTGAAGGCACAGCACTGGTTAAAGTGCAATAGTTGGCTAAATTTTCTTTCTGAATACTGGGGGGGGGGGGGGGGTCAGACCCCAGGGCTTCACTATTGAAGCAGACTACCCTGGCTAGTTTATAGCCAACTCAACCCAAGTTGGAGTTATTTATGAAGAACGTGTTCCAACTGAGAAAATGCCCCCATATGATTTGTCTGATTTAAGTCTATAGTGCATTTTCTTAGTGACTGTTATGGGTGTACACAGCCCTTGTGGGTCTTGTCACCCCTGAGCAGGTGGTGGTCCTGGGATGTATGAAAAAAAAGCAGATTGAGCTAGCTAGGAGGGGCAGGCCAGTATGCAGCTCTTCCCTGTGCTGTCTGCTTCAGTTCCCGCCTCCAGTTTCTTGTCCCGCTTGACTTTCTGCCTTGATTTTCCTCATTGATGGACTGTTACCTAAAAACGTGAGATGAAACAAACCCTAACTCTCAGCAAGTTGATTTTGATTTCATTAAAAGCAATAGAAAACCCAACTAAGTCACTGAGTGAAGGCTTTTACTGGCTGGGAACTCCAGGTAAAGGTGGAGAAGAGAGCCTTAGTAAACAGAGGCCTCAAGGAAACTCTTGTAACTGAAGTGTTCTGGTATGGACTCTGCATACACTTCCCAGAATGCTAGTTTGCACCCTCTACATGGTTGATCAGAAGATTATTTTCTGAAGGATCTGTCAATCTCAACAAAAAATAAGATGCATTGAGATAAAAGCAATATTCCAAATTATCACAGGAGAAATCAAGCTCTACAGCATCAGGACTTCTGTTGTGTACAATTAACATTTCTTCTCAACATGTAGAATGCTACTAGGTTTATACATTTCTTTGAAAAATTGAGGGGAAAACCTTTTTTTTTTCCTCAGGAACACATTTTGAAAAGACAAGGCATAATGAAATCCACAAGGCTCTCATGCATAGAAATCTTGTTCAGCTTTCTTTGTACTTTTCTCCCAAGTGAAAAATGTCTGTGAAAATCCTCTGTCGTAAGAATAGGAGC
>NC_022012.1:58570576-58573019 GCF_000317375.1 Microtus ochrogaster
CAAAGAATAAAAAAAAAAAAAAAAGAATGAATAGTATTTGGAACACAGTCTATTCAAGGAAGAAAACAGAATGAAGCTGGTTATGAAGAGAGCTGCAGCAACTGTGGGAGTCAGTCCCTGAGGAAATTAATCCTACACCTGGAAAAGATGTCTAGAACAGAGGGAAATGATTGAAATACCATGGTTTGTAGAAGCACTGAAAGATAACTTATCTCCACAGGAAAATGCTCATCTTCAAAGAAATTAAGGGACCCTGAATATTTAATTACTGATGGATGGACACATTTTGTAAGTATTAATTTATATATATGTCTTATTAAACATTTCTTTATAAATATGTAGAGCTGGTTTTGAAGTTGGACTCTGGCTCAGTCCCTCTCCAAATCCAAGCCTGTTAGTAAGAGAAAAACCCAGAGTTTTTCTCTAAACCACGGGAAGATTTTGAGGGCGTACCACATAAAGATGCTACTGAATTAACTTTAAGGCAGAAAAAGTAGGAGAACAAGGGAGGCATATTAGTTCACATGGTTCTTCTTTGGATTAACTTTACATAGATGAAATACATAAAACCAAAAATAATCTGACCAGAATTCCAAAAAGGTGGGAAACATGAGAAGAAAGGGTCTATGCATAGATCTTGTTAATAATTTCTCTCCTAGTTTTCTTTTTGTTGCTGTAATAAGACACAGTAAAAACCAACCTGGGAGACAAATGTTCATTTGCCTTAAACTTCTACATCATAGTGAATCATTGAAGGAGATCAGGGCAAAAACATAAGCTATAACTGGAGGTAGGAACTAAAGCAGAGACCACAGAGAAAAGGTGATTATTGGTTTTCGTCCTGTTTATAGCCCAGGCCCACCTGCCTAAGTGTAGTACTAACCTCTACAATCTGGGTCCTTCATCACCCACCTGCGAGCAATTTAGAAATGCCCCTACCGACACGCCCACAGACCAGACTGTAGCAATCCCTCAACTGAGGATTTCTCTTCCCAGGTGACTCTTGTGACAAGTTGACAAACTCTAACCAGCAGTGTCAGAGAATCATTAGGCTCAGAGATGAAGAAAATACTAAAAGAAAATACCAGAACAGTTATAGGAGCTGCACACAAGAAAACCAGAAGAAAGTGAGACAGTGCTGAACAGGAGAAAACAGTGCTTTACTAAGACAAATTGTAAAGCAATGTCGAAAATAGGTCAGAACTACAGTCCAATGATGGAAAGACAAACCTCAGGAATGTGACCACTGATGGCACTGGAGTGAAACGCCTATCTGGAGCAAGCCACACAATTTTACTAAAGCCAATAGGACGGTGTATGTATTTAATAATAAGACTTTATTTCTTGAGAATAACCTTTTAAATTACAACAATTTCATTTATAGCTGTAAGGGTCCCTTTGAAAATTCATATAGAAAGTCATAGCTTAATTATTTTCACCAAGCAAAATATGACCACATGCATGCGTGCACACACACAGAGAGAGAGAGAGAAAGAGGAAGAGGAGGAGAGATTGAGAGAGAGAAAGAAACACATTAAAATTCTCACACATTATCCTCAGAAGAGAAACACTTGAAGATTTACTAATTAAATTAAAGGAAATGGTATTATTGACTTTTTTATAAAAAATAAAATATAGTAAAACTGTTAAAAAATCAGCAAAATATAAAATTATATCTACTTGATGAATTATACCTTAAAATAAATATTGATAAAGTAGCAGTCATGAAATTAGTATACAGAGACCAATGCTTTTTATATAATCATTTGAACTTAATGTAAAAAAACATCAATTCCAATAGTCACTAAAATATAAATCATCAGGAAAGGAATGTTACTATAAACGCCTAAAACCTTTATGGAGAAAATATTCAAACACCCATAAAAGGCAAGGAAAAATTCTTGAACAAGTGAAAATTAGTAACATGCTCTTCCAATTAGGGTTTTAGCCACATTATGCCATTATTCCTAAAACATATGTTTATAATTTTATTAATTCTTAGAGAATTTCATGCAATGTCTCTTGATCATCCTTTCCCAAATCCTTACAGATCCATCCTTCCTTGCTTACTTTATGCTTTCATTATATTAAAAGAAGGAACAATATTGGAACAGCAGTCTTGTCTTGGTCCTTTTTCTCTTACAGCCTTCCCACTCCACCCTCTAAGACAGTCCCTGAGCCTTAAGGGGCAGGGTTATTATGTAAATGCATTAACTGGAGGCAAGCATCTCTGGGTTCATCTCTGCATTTTGACCTATGATGTTTCTTTTGTGGTCTCCATCTGCCGCAAAAAAATAAGTAGATAGATCAATAGATAGATAGATAGATAGATAGATAGATAGATAGATAGATAGATAGATAGATAGATAGGAAAGAAAGAAAGGAAGGAAGGAAGGAAGGAAGGAAGGAAGAAAGAAAGAAAGAAAGAAAGAAAGAAAGAAAG
>NC_022012.1:58573119-58584285 GCF_000317375.1 Microtus ochrogaster
AGGAAAAAGGAAGGAAGGAAAGAGAAAGAAAGAAAGAAAGAAAGAAAGAAAGAAAGAAAGAAAGAAAGAAAGAAAGAAAGAAAGAAGAAAGAGAAAGCAAGCAAAGATGTTTCTTTGAGGAAGGATGAGAGCTACAGCTGCACTTGTGTATGGATATAAGGATGATATAAAGAATGTAGTTACAGATTATATTTGTTTAGGAAATTGGGAACTCACAGTCGTGTGGTCGTCTCTAGCTTCCATGACCTCACCAATGACAGGTTATTGATACAGTGCCAGGCATGAATTCGCTTTCTCCTATTCAGTGGGCCTTATTCCAAATAGATGGCTGTTGGTTACCTCTAGGATATAAGTGCCACTATGGCAATTTGGAGGATATCTTGCCAGAGTGGTCATTATTGTAACTTGTTAGTATTTCAGCTGTATAGGATTTCCATTGCTTTACTCTTTCTGCATATTTGGCTACCAGCTCCATGGCTCTTTCTGAAACTATGAGGGCTAGTCCTCGGCTAGGATGACTAGCTTCCAGGAAAGATCCAGCTTGACCCCTCAAAATCATGTGTGGTATGGTCAACAATGGGGTCCTACCTTCTTTTCTAAGAAGCAGCAAGGGCCATACAATAGCCTGCATTGTTTCAGGGGATATCTTTGACTGCTCTGACCAGCAACTTAAAAGATTCCTATAACTAGAGCAGGAGTTTGTGTTGAGTATTGTTTTTTTTTTTTTTGAGGGGCAGGGGGGAGACCATTGTCAACACCAATTCAATTAATACAAACATACATATATGTTTATATATTAAATGTAATTTTAAGTGGATGTACAATAATATGTGTCCTTATGGCTTTTTCTAACATGCTTAGGTTACTAATATGTAGATGGAGACTGCTCATTTGTTTCCTGACAGCCCAGACCTGAATAACAATACAAAAACTATATTAATTACAATATTAATTAGTTTGGCCAATAGCTTGGGAATATTTATAGATAATTCTTACATCTTAAATTAACCCATTTCTACTAATCTATGTATCACCATGAGGCTGTGACTTACTGGTAAAGTTATGGCTGGCACTGGCATCTTTCTCCTTCTGCAGCTACATTGTGTCTCTCTCATTCCACCTACTTTCTCTCTATATCTCAGTTCGGATTTCCTTCCTGGCTTTCCTCTACTAAATTATTGACTGAAACAGCTTCTTTAATAACCAATGGTAATAAAACATATTCATAGTATACAGAGGGGAAGAGAGCATCATCTCTCCTTTTCTGTCTAAATAAAAAAGGAAGTTTTAACTTTAACATAGTAAAATTACATGTCTCAAAACAGGTATCAAGCAAGAATTACAGTTATAATATTTGTATCTATTTTATATTTTATTATAATTAAGGAAAACTATGATTATAACTATCAATTTTTAAACTCCATCAAAACTCCAGGAGGATATAATATTACCTATGTTAACAGGAAGTGCATTGTAAGCAACTGTTAAAACTCTGGAATTGACAGAGATATCTCGCTGCCTGGACAGTCATCCAAAGTTCTTCTGTAACACTGGGGCATCCATCTTCAGCCTACAGGCCCATAGTACCCAGCAGAATTTATCATGAAGCAAGAAATTTGAAGACTGTTATGCCTATATTGGCAGTTTGTCAGTCACTTTCTTCTGTGTCCTGCAGAATGTCTGGCAGAGTTTTTAATGAAGCAGAAACCCTGAAAGATTGTCTCACCTTTAGGAGAGTTCAGTAATCATTTTTTGTGGGTCTTGAATGTCCAGTTTATCCAACAAACCATCAAGTAGTGCAGGCAAGAGCAGTTTCTTGCCCAAATGGCTAACCAACTCCATAAGGAGCCTCTTCGATGCCCATCATCCTCCTGAAGTAGACTGGTACTCCCAGGAGCAGATGTGTTTCATTGTTGAGAAAATTCTAAGTTCTTAAAAGATTTTTAAATGCCATATTTTGTTAGTCTTGGAAAAATTTGAAAAATACCTATCCATCTGAATTATATATACCTCTGTATGTCTAAAAAACTAACTAATGTGACTCAAGTTTGACTGTTATAAATGACTATCTATTAACCTGTATTTTTATATTTTGCATTGATTTTTAAATGAGCTCACAAACAAAATACCTCTGTTAAGATCAGAAATATATATATAACAAAATTGACCTTAAATTTGTACCAATAAACCAAGATCCATACCAACGCAAAGTATTCATCTCTATAGCATATTCCCCTTTAAATTAAATAAACATTTATAAGCAATCATTTAGGGAATTTGGGCATTGTTTTCTAGACTACTTTTTGCTAATTGGTGAGTTGTCAATTAGGTCTTTTATGGGGTATTTTGTGTGGTAGATCCATCTCAGCTTGGCTGCAATGGCCCTCAATGTTGGCTTCTCCTCTCTCAGCCTTTCTATATAGTGGAGGTGCCTTTCCTGCCAACTCTGGGACTCCTGGGTAGAAGCTGTCCTCACCACCTCAACTCTGGTAAGCAGTTGGTCCATGCCGCCTTTAAGTAACGTGCAGGAAGCTGCCCACAATCCCATTTCGAGTGTTCAGCCTCCTGAAAGAGCCAGAGCTGTTCCTGCAACTAACATGAACCAAACCAAAAACCCAGTTTTTGATGCTATCACTGAGGCAGGAAGCCTTTTCTTAAAGGAATCATGCCTCTGCTTGCTTCTAGCAAACAGAACAAATCTGAGAAAAAGACAACTATCAAGAAGTCGTGGTTTTGTGTCTAGAATTTCTTCCCAAGCTCTCTCAGGTTTTATGTGCGTCGTTGCCTCATGTTGGTGCACCATTTTGTAGACAGAGACTGCTTGGGGTTTTTTGCAGCCACAAATAATAACACAAAAACTATATTAATTACAATATTATTTGGCCAATAGCTTAGGCTGTGGCCTGCCAGTGAGGTTCTGGCTGGCGGCTAGCATCCTTCTTCTTCAGCAGCTACATTGTGTCTCTCTGACTCCACCTACTGTCTCTCTATATCTCTGTTCAGATTTCTGCCCTGCTTTTATTCTAGTAAAGCCATTGGCTGAAACAGCTTCTTTAATAACCAATGGTAATAAAACACATTCATAGCACACAGAGAGGAATCCCACATCACTTATCTGTCCTCTTCCCACTTCTTCATGCTGGCCACACTCCTCCCTCCCCAGAAATCTTCTGCACCCACTTACTTGTCCTGCAATCACCTCCCTTTTATCTTTCATTTAACTTCAGGTTCACATTTCCCCAGAATCGGAGTCAGACAACATTCAAACCTATAAAAGGTGCCTAACATCATCCGGCACAAGGAAAGCTGCAAATGTGATTCCATTCTCACAATCATATTAGCAGTCAAATCTTGATACTATTAGAATGATGGTAAGCCAGAAAGAAAGCATGTAATTTCATGTAATTCCAAAGATTCTTAAAACAAACTACTCCAAATCACACAGAAGATGGTTTAGGAACCACAACTACAATTGCTCCGCGTCTTTTCACAATGACTCCATTTCTGTTAAGACAGTTGGTTCTTGCACATGTCACTGATAATTTCTGTATTTACAGGTTTTCTTAGTGTGATTGTTAGAGCATAAGACACCATCAACTGAGAACTGGATAAATAAATCATACCATCCATAAAATGGATGTGTCAACAGTAGAACACTGACTCTGGGTTAGATGCTGCATCCCAAACAAAAACAATAACAAAAAACTCAGTAAGTTGTTTGTAATTTAAAATGAACTGTTTTCTGGGTATATTGTTACATATTAAACATTCCTATTAAAGTTATTTTTGTGCAAGAAAACAATCCTATGGAATAGTATTATGACATAACTATTGGTGTTTATTTGTTTTGGGAGTTGTCATGCATTCCGAAAAGATTACAAGCAAAACAAGAAGAAAAATATTCAGTAAATACCACTGAGTATCTTGGAGTCTTGATCTATATCAGTTAAACCATTCTATTTAAACTTTGAAACGCAAATTTAAAATTTATCCAGAAACTTATACAAAGTAGACAAACAGCTAAAAGTTGTTCTCCCCAATTACATGCTAAATATAATCACTAAAATGTTGATGTGTGCCAGTATTAGAAGCATTAAATAAGGGCTCAGATTCTAGAAACATAGCCACATGTATCCAACATGTAGTATATAGTAATGCTATCACAGAAAGAATAAATTATTTCACGAATGGTACTGGTACCGTTTAAGAGAGAAAAGAAAAACTTACATTCTTATCTCATGCCTTATTTTGAATTTGAAAAAGAAAATGTACTTATTGCCAAAAAGAATCCTAAATGTTGTATATGATCATAGCATTTGGAATCCATGTCTAAAAGTAATTCAAATGTTCTGTAAAGAAGTAAAATTAGAACATTCTCAGGGAAGAGATCCACCAATACTAGCTGAATCTCAATGGCCCATAAAAACCCAGTTATTTCAAATCTGTCCTCCACAGGCCATTAAGCGCAGGTCTCTCTCGCTTATGCTGCAACCTACTTTTCTCATGCAGACACACAAATCACAGCTTCTCTCTGTTGTCGTCTTAAACTCACCAGCAAGAATAGTTTTGATTATTCCCTTTAGGCTTGAAGTAATGTGTTTTGTAATTGGCCTGTCATCCTGAATCTCTTGTTGATATTCTGGTTATTTTCTTAACAAGGAACTTCACTTTCATTGGAACTCTAGACTTAGTCTCAATAGGAAATGGCCTTTTCTGGACTATTCTTCTAGCATTATTATTTTTCATGAATTTATACTATGGTTATTGATTTGCTTGCAAGTTGAGAACATAATTTCAAAATATCAGATTATGCTTCTCATGGGCATTCTTTATGTTCTTTTCTCCTGACCCCTTTCTCTGTATCAAAGATTTTGTTTCTAACATTCAAAAGTATGGCAATTATACAGAAAGCAATAATGTTCAAATAATATTTCTGAAAGCATTTGGAGTATTTCTATCTTGTGCTTGTTTTATTCACTGTTTCCATAAAGCTAGGGGATATAAATGAAGTCCAAATATGACAGTGTTCAATGCTTGTAAAACCTGCTCAGTGGGCTATCACAAACACATGACTTTAGTTGGCTGGGACTGATTCCGACATATAAACTCTGGATACCAGCACCTGACTCATTACATTGTTAGGAAGATTTAGTCAAATTCACCCATGATTCTCACCCACTGAATTAACAATAAATGTTAATTCCTTACCCCCTCTTTTACATAACTTAACACTTGGGTAGTTATGAATGCTGACACTTCCCTTGGAAGGATAATTCGCAGTGAATCAGCAATCGCCAGCCAGTCTCAGTGTGAACAGCTGTCTGTTAGTACCCTGGGCTTGTTAGCCTGTCTCTGAAACAGATTGTCAATGTAAGTTTAGTCTCAATACTAAGAAGTGATTTTTCTCTCAAGCCATAATTCCTCAGAGTGCTGTCAGACAAGGAAAGCAAGTCCTTTGGATCCATCCTCAGAGTCCAGAAGCCCCACAGCAGGGTGTGCAGCTGCTTGTGGGGGAAATGCTTCTTTGTGGAAGGGCGGGAGGAGGGTAGACTCTCACAGAGGCTAACCTGAGGAGATAGGATAGGGACAGACAGCAAGACGAGAATATGGATCGCAAGGAACAAACTCACTAAGATGATAAACTATGCTTCTTCCTTGGGAATGTAATAGAGAAGCTTTAAGCCGAGCCTCCAAGTGAACAGAGCAGCATGGCGGAAGCTTTCCATGCACTGCTCCAGCACCCAGAGAGATTTGCTTCAGGATTGCAGTCTGCATGTGTGCTCATCTTGAAGTCCCACATAAGCCTCAGGAGTCATCTATGAGAATGATGGTTGAGTGTATCTCTGACTACAAAGCAGAGTCATTTGGGAGGATATAACCCTAAACGAGCCATGAACACATCTACCTACAAGACACCCACCTGCACCCACTCAGCCAAAGTAATTTGGCCTTGTCTACCTAAATCCATACTGAGCAGCGTCTGCACATGAGTGTGGCCACAGGATTCAGTGGGCATCATGGACACCGGGAATTCATGAGGATAGTTTGCAGAGAGTTCTGACACAAAGCTCCCAGAAAATCACCTTGGAAGATGAAGAAAGAGATAGCTTCTCTAATAGGTCAGAAGTTTAGCAGTTAAAAATTTTAAGGTAGGAGGAAAATGGCTATTCTAAGCTATTTGTTTCTCCACATAACCATTAGTGTTTGTCAATGTACACAAAGTAACATGCTGATATTTTGTTTGGCTTGCGTTTGACCTGTAGAGCAAGTTAAAGAAAACTGATACCTCGACATATTGAGTGTTCCTTTTCATAAACATAGAGCATCTCTCCATTTATTTGTCATCATCATGTATTGTTTTCTCTTTATTGAGATGCCTTATGTGGGAATTTCCTCCACCATAAAATATTCTATCCTGCAGAGAAGGTCCTTACTTAGGAAGTAAACAACTCAAAACGTCAGGAAGTCACTAAAACTGATCAGATTCTCTATGCTTCTCCTTTGCTTTGTATGTGTATAAGCAGTTAAGGACTACTGAGAAATTCTCAGACTAGCTGAGCTCCCTAGACGAGCTCAGACCAGCTGAACCACTCAGAAGAGACAGAGACCAGATGAGCTTCCTAAGAGTTTCAGACCAGCTAAATAACCTGGAAACAACAATCTCCAAGCTGTTGAGATGCCTGAAGGTTCTACAGTGCCATCCAGGTCTCCAGGTCCCTGAGCTGACAGGCGTGCTGATGTGGGCTTTTGCTAATGCAGTTGTCCTTGAGGCATTCTTGTCCTGTAAATGACTGCTTACTTATAATCCTGTGTATAATCTGAATAAACCCATGATTCACCAAGCTGGGCTTTCATAGTTTCTATACTTTGGTCTCTCAAATGTTCCCTACCTTATGGGTATATTTGTCTTCCCTAGATTAGGACACAGAACAAGCTATAATTCATAATCTATATAGACACTTGACTTGGAATGTATAAATAATGTATTGGTATAATTATAAAATTATAAAAATGCCCAAACGCCACAGTCTAATTCACTCTATTTTCTTTCATATGTAGGCAATGTCTAGTATACTGTCTGCTTATTTATTAATTCTGAAGAGATCAGTTAAAGGAATCATATATAATACCTTACTATAACCTTCCTTTTTATTGTTTAATTTCACTGTTTTAACTCAAACATACACAATTTTTTTGTCTAGATAATAGATTGTTTATTCATTCACTAGCTGTTAGAAATTATTTGTTTTTAGGTTTTGGCTAGTGATTCAATTTTAGCATAGTCATTCAAGCTCCTATGTACTTGCTGCACACATGATCTGTAATTTCTCAATAATTCTAGTTTGATAAGTCTGTATATTTTAATCAAAAGTGTATTCCCCATATTAAAAGAATAAATCTTGTTTTAAGCCAATATATTCTTATATTGGATTATTTTAAAATTTTTCATTTAATATTATTAATACAATTATGTGTATACTTCTTATTTTGAGTTTTGTTTGCTTTTGTATATGTGTGAGAGAGAGAGATGAGAGAGAGAGACAGACAGACAAAGAGAGAAAGATGGAGACAGAGATACATGGAGGGAGAGAGAGAAGGATGAGCAAGATAAAGAGGGCAGGCACGTGTGTGTGTGTGCTCAGAGAGCTAATACATTTATGTGTGTGTATGTCTGGAAGTCAGGAAAAAAATATGAAGTGTTAAAAGTTTGCTCCTTGGCCTGAACCAGCAACTTCTGCTGGTGCATCCCAAGGCTGCAACTTCCGCAGGAGCAGGTACAAGAAAGCAACCACTGAGGGAGCAGGCCTGAGCCAGAGACCTCTGTCAGAGTATTCCTGAGGCAGAGAACTTAAGTGGGAACAGACCCAGGCAAGCAACCTCCACAGGAGCAGGTCCTAAATGACCTACAGGATTGCAGAACGACACCCAGGAACTCCTCTGACCTCTGGGAACACTGAGTGACATCCAGGTGACTGAAACCATTGCCCTTACTACACCCTAAGGACCAATCATTTGAACCTTTGGTCCACTGGTACCTGGAAGATTGATCACCAGAGACACAGCCCCAACTACACCAATGAGAGAAAAAGATAGGTAGACAAGGTAAGAACACACTCAACACCACAAAGAGCAACACAATACCAACAAAAACTAGTGGCTCTACAACAAGACTTAAGTACTCAAACATAGATGAAGCAGAAGAAAATGACCTAAAAAATAACTTTATGAGAATGTTTGAGGCCCTTAAAGAAGAAAAGAAAATTTCCCTCAAAGAAATGGGGAAAAAGACAACAAAAAAAGAAAGAAATCAACAAACCCCTTTTAAAAAAAAACAAGAAAAAGCAATCAAACAAATGAAAGAAATGATTCAAAAATTGAAAACTGAAATAGAGACAATAAAGAAAACACAACCAAAGGAACTCTGAAAATGGAATATATGAGAAAATGATCAGGAAGAACAAATACAAGCTTAAACAGCAGAATACAAGAGATGAAAGAGAGAATCTCAAGCTCTGAAAATACAACAGAGGAAATAGACCCATTGGTCAAAGGAAACATTAAATCTAACAAAATTTAACACAAAATATTCAGGAAATATGGGACACTGTGAAAAGACAAAGCTTAAGAATAAGAGGCATAGAAGGAGAAGTCCAACTCCTAATCACAGAAAAATATTCAACAAAATCATAGAAGAAATCTTTCCCAACCTAAAGAAAGATATGCATATGAACACACAAGAAGCTTTCAGAACACCAATGGACTGGATCAAAAAAAAAGTCCCCTAGCCACATAATAATCAAGACCCTAAACATACAGAATAAAGAAAGAATATAGTAAGAACTGCAAAAAATACCAAGTAACATATAAAGGCAGATCTATCAGAATTACAACTAACTTCTAATTGAAAGCACTGAAAACCAGAAGGCCTTGGTAATCATGATACAGACACTAAGAGACCACAGATGCCAGTCCAGACTACTATACCCAGGAAAACTTTCTTTTGGGGGGAGTTGTTTTTTATATTATTAATTTTTATTGAGCTCTACATTTTTCTCTGCTCCCCTCCCTGCCTTTCCCCTCTACCCTTCAGCCCTCCCCCAAGATCCCCATGCTCCCAATTTACTCAGGAGATCTTGCCTTTTTCTACTTCTTATATAGATTAGATTTATGTATGTCTATCTTAGTGTCCTCATTGTTGTCTAAGTTCTCTGGGATTGTGATTTCTAGGTTGGTTTTCTTTGATTTATGATTAAAGACCACCTATGAGTGAGTACATGTGATAATTTTCTTTCTGGGTTTGGGTTACCTCACTCAAAATGATGTTTTCTAGCTTCACCCATTTTCCTGAAAAATTCAAGATGTCATTATTTTTTCTGGTGTGTAGTACTTCATTGTGCAAATTCACCACATTTTCCTTATCCATTCTTCGATCGAGGGGCATTTTGGGTTGTTTCCAGGTTCTGGCTATGGAAAACAATGCTGCTATGAACATAGTTGAGCACATATCCTTGTGGCATGATTGAGCATCCTTTGGATATATGCCCAAAGGTGGTATTACTGGGTCTTGAGGAAGGTTGTTTCCTAATTTTCTGAGAAATCGCCACACTGACATTCAAAGGGGCTCTATCAGCTTGCATTCCCACCAGCAATGCAGGAGTGTTCCCTTTACCCCACAACCTCTCCAGCATAAGTTGTCCAGCAGTGTTTTTTTTTTCTTGCCCATTCTTACAGCTGTAAAATGAAATCTCAGAGTTGTTTTGAATTGTATTTCTCTGATGACTAAGGATGTTTCAGCCATTTTAGATTCTTCTGTTGCGAGTTCTCTGTTTAGGTCTGTACTCCATTTATTTTATTGGATTATTTGTTCTTTTGATGACCAATTTCTTGAGTTCTTTGTATATTTTACAATTGGGGTTAGTGAAGATCTTTTCCCATTTTGTATGCTGTCGTTTTGTCTTGTTGACCATGTCCTTTACTTTACAGAAGCTTTTCAGTTTCAGGAGGTCCCATTTTCTCTCAGTGTCTGTGCTGCTGGGGTTATATTTAGGAAATGGCCTCCTGTATCAACGTGTTCAAGTGCACTTCCCACTTTCTCTTCCATAAGGTTCAGTGTAGTTAAAACAGTCTGGGCTGGCATCCATGGTCTCTCAATCAAAACATTAAACATACAGAGTAAAGAAAGAATATTAAGAGCTGCAAAGGGAAAAGGCCAAGTAATGTATAAAGGCAGACCTATAAGAATTAAACCTGGCTTTTCATTGAGACAATGAAAGCCAGAAGGTCATGGTCAAGCATTATGCAGACATTAAGAGACCATGGATGACAGCACAGACTACTATACCAAGCAAAAATTTCAATCACCGTAGACAGACAAAGCAAGACATTCCATGACAGAACCAGATTTAACCAATACCTAGCTACAAACCCTGCCCTATACAAAGTACTGGAAGGAAAACTCCAAGCAAGGAAGTTAGCTACATCCATAAAAACACAGACAATAGATGATCTCACAGCAGCACATCCCAAAGAAGGGAATAACATCACCAAAAATGAAAACTAAAATAACAAGAACTAGCCATCACCGGTCATTAATATCCTTAAAATAAGTGGACTCAATTCACCTATAATAAACACAGGCTAACAGACTGGATACAAAAACAGAACCATAATAAACCTTCTCAAAAACTGACCTCATACTAGGTAACAAAACAAGCCTCAACAGCTACAAAAAATTGGAATAACCCCAATTATTTTATTAGATCACCGTGGCTTAAAATTAAAATTCAATAGCAATACTAATTCTAAAAAGCCCACAAACACATGGAAATCAAACAATGTTCACCTAAATCACCAATGGATCAAGGAAGAAATAAAGAAATTAAAGATTTCCTAAAATTCAATGAAATTGACCACAAAATGTACCCAAATTTATACGAAACAATGAAAGCAGCATTAGGAGAAAAGTTCATGGCACTAAATGCCTACATAAAGAAGCTGGAAAAATCCCACACTAGTCAGTTAATAGAACACCTCAAAATTCTAGAACAAAAAGAAGTAAACTCAGGCCGGGCAGTGGTGGCACACGCTTTTAATCCCAGCACTCAGGAGGCAGAGGCAGGCGGATCTCTGTGAGTTCGAGGCCAGCCTGGTCTACAAGAGCTAGTT
>NC_022012.1:58584385-58638906 GCF_000317375.1 Microtus ochrogaster
AGAAGAAGAAGAAGAAGAAGAAGAAGAAGAAGAAGAAGAAGAAGAAGAAGAAGAAGAAGAAGAAGAAGAAGAAGAAGAACAACAACAACAACAACAACAACAACAACAACAACAACAACAAGACAACTCACCAAGGAAGACTAGATGGTAGGAAATAATCAAATTTAGAGCTAAAATCAACAAAATAGAAACAAAGGAAACAATACAAAGAATCAATGAGACAAGGAGTTGGTTCTGCGAGAAAATTAACAAAATAGACAAACTTTTATCCAAATCAAGTAAAAGGCAGAGAGAGAGGATATTCAAATTAACAAAATCAAAAACAAAAACTGGGACATAACAACAGACGAAGGAAATATTCAGAGAATCATTAGGTTATACTTCAAAACCATGCACTCCACAAAATATAGCTATGGACATATATTTTTATATATTTCATTTCAAATCAGTTAGGAATGGAGTAGAATATGCAAAATTGCTTGTTTCAGTAGCTTACATGAATTAATTTTCCCTGTTCATTTTATTTCAGACATAAATTGGTCTCAGGAATCACTTTCTTCCTGAAAAGCAAGTTTTCTTACAATAAATTCTTATATTTTATTTAATCTGAACATAGTTTTTGCTTTTATTTTTAATGATAGTATTGCTAGATAGAAGACTTTGGGATGGCAGGTTTTGTTTTCAGACTATTGAATGCATCAAACCATTTCCTCTGTGCCTCTTGGGAGGGCAAAGGGATGCTGATCTAGATATATGTAAGCATAGTTAGCTAAAAGTAATAAATCCCCTAAGATTATGAATGCAGTGTTACTGAATGAAAACATGGGTGAGCACTTGTGCTCTGCTTGCTAACTGTTGATTTTTAAAGTCATTCATTTTGGAAAACATTCACCTCAGCTATGTATTCCTGGTCTTCCTCTAGCTCTGAGGAGCATGGTTTTTACTGAAGCCAGACAGCAGTTCAAATTATTCTACAAAGAATTGCCTTTCACTACATTTCCCAGAAACTGTAGTCTTTCAGTTATCTTGTGATTCTTCTTGGTGAAGGTCACATTCCCTTATCTCCTCCAGGTCCAGGCTTTCCCAGCTTTTCCTTGTTTTCTGAGGAATATATTCCTTTTGTATCCTATTAATTAATTTCTGATCAAAGCCCTAGTAGTTTGTAATCAATAACTTTTCACTGAGTTAGCAGAACCCAGCATCTGGCCAATAGACAGCTGAGTTTTGAAAATTAGAAAAGCAGCCCACTCCAAAGCCCTTAATTATCCTGGAATGTGTAGCTATCCGGGAACCCATCTTTCTGATATTCCTTCCAACAGCTCCTTATGTAAGCATTGCATCTGTAACCCTAGGCAAGATGGCCATTTTCAGTGACAGCATCTATCTTTTAGGTACCTAACTGTCTAATAATTAAATATTTTTTCTTATATCAACTTGTCTTTAAGTCTTGAATTGTAAGCAATGAACTTGTGCTCGCCATTACAGTTTTGCTAATGTAATAACTGACTGTGTATTTAATTTTAAAACATACAAAAAGACATTCCTACCACTAAAGTGATGACAGCTTAGGAAATATGCATTCTCACATTTCTGTGAAAGTCCAAGGTATTTGTGTTGCTCCTTCCTCCTAATTTAAATTCTCTGCTGAGCTATGCTCATGAATTCCTTTTCTTCCTATATTTTCCGTATTTGTCTTACATCATTTTGAGCCCAATTTTGACTTTGCCAATGATGAGATGTGGTCATCACAGATGACTTAATTTTTTCCAGCATCATTTCCCTCAACTCTTTGGACATGTTCATAATTGCTGCTTTGAAGTTTTTGTGTGAATCCTTTAATGATAGTTTCTATTGCCTTTCTTTTTTGTGTGTAGTATATTGGTCACATTTTCTTAATTCTTTGAATGTACCATAATATTTGGTTCACAAACTAACACATGCAAATGCTGAGTGCTCACAGCAACATCTTCAGGATCAGTCATTTTCCTTTGTGCATTTTTTTTAGCAATTAAATTGCACCTTTTCAGTTATGTTTATTTCTCCTGAGGTGTGCTACTTCTGACCAGGTCCTCAGAAGACAACTTTGGAAATTCACAGACTTCATGAGATGACTGTGATTGGAGCAGAGTTCCCTTTTCTATCTTCCGTCATCTCCCTCTTACATTTCTGTCAATCTGGCTGGGCTATCACAGTAGATATTATGCCCAGCTTTTAGTACCCACTAATTGCTATCTGATTGCTCTATTCTTTCCATAGCACTGAAGCCTAAAGTGTTTCACAGTGTGTTCTGATTAAAGTTGGTCTCTTGAAAGGACTGGGATCTGTCAGCATTAGAATTCTCTAACGCAGGGAGGTTTTTCTCTAATTTTCGGAGCTGTTTTCTTGTTAATTTACATTGTCCCTAGCAAATATTCTATGTCTACTGGGCTTCTCTTATCTACTCACCCCACCCCATCACTGTTGTTTTATACAGTGAACTTGTACTCTGTCTTTTCAGAGTTTCAAAGCTTTAAATTCTTACTATCAGCCTCCTTTCAACAGAATCTGTGCCCAGGGTACCACATTATTAGAGACTCTAAATATTCATTTTACTATTGCTATTTTAAAATATATCTCAAATACCATAGAATTATATAACTAAATAAATTCAGTTATAATTGCAAAATTTGCCAACTATCAATGTTATAAAGTACTATGACATTCCATCACCTCAGAAACTCCACTAATGTTAATGGTTCCCCATATTTATTATGTGCTTATATTACAAATGATTGTCTTATAATCAAACATTTGTAAACAGAGACTGCTCATTCATTTCCCAAACACCAAGACCAAAATGGT
Source organism: Microtus ochrogaster (assembly GCF_000317375.1). Taxonomy (NCBI): domain Eukaryota; kingdom Metazoa; phylum Chordata; class Mammalia; order Rodentia; family Cricetidae; genus Microtus; species Microtus ochrogaster. The sequence continues at coordinate 58,587,227 of NC_022012.1, forward strand.
CACACAGAAACTATATTAATTACAACACTATTTGATCATGACTCAGGTGTATTTCTATCTAGCTCTTACACCTTAAATTAACCCATTTCTGTTAATCTGTGTACTCCTTGAGGCTGTAGCCTACCAGTAAGGTTCCAGATTCTGTTTGCTTCAGCAGCTACATGACATCTCTCTGACTCTGCCTACTATCTCTATGGATATCTCATAGTATATGGATATATACTATGGAATTTCTGCCTAGCTTTACTCTGCTAAGCTGTTAGCCAAAACAGCTTTATTCATCAACCAATAAAAGCAACATATATACAGAAGGACATCCCATAACAAACATTTATAAACATGTATGTGTAGACATATGTTCATTGTTATATTATTCGTAGAGGTTTTTTTTTTTTGGTTTTGGTTTTGGTTTTGGTTTGTTTTTTTTTTTTTTTTTTTTTTTTTTTGCTAACATTCTCACTGTGAAGACAACATTTGTTATTGTGATGTGACAATTTACTCTTTTGGATTGGCTTTTTGGTCTCTTTTGGGGGGACTGCCACCCAGATTCCAAAGAAATCACACAGGAAGACTTATTCTTAATTAGAAATGTCTGGCCTTAGCTTGGCTTGTTTTTTCCAGCTTTTCTAATTTAAATTATCCCAACTATTTTATGCCTCTGGGCTTTTTCCTTTTCTTACTTCTGTATATCTTACATTCACTATTACTCCGTGGCTGGCTGGGTGGCTGACTGAATGGCCCCTAGTGTCTTCCTCTCCTTCTTCTTTTGTTGCTCTTTTCTCCTCAGTTCTCTGTATATTTATACTCTCTGCATGCGGGTCATGCTTATCCTTGCTCCTGCCTTGCTACTAAATGTTCGGCTCTTTATTATGACCATCAGGTTTTTTAGACAGGCCAAGAATCACAGTGTCACAGAGTTAAATAAATGCAGCATAAGCAAAAGTCATACACCTCAAATTATATTCTCCAACATTTTCTCTTAGTTTTGTCTGATATGATTAATGTGGTACCTTGCTTTTTTTTTTATTTGAGTTTCCCTAATGGGTAGTGACATTGAGCATCCTTTGAAGTTTATATTTATTTTTTGGAGATATGTGTATTGAAATCCTTTGCCTATTCTTGCCATACTACTTATTTTTGTATTGTTGAATTCTAAAAGTTCTACATTGTGGAAAGTAGACTTTTACTAATTTGTATTTTTGTTGTATTTTGTGGTTAATTTGGTTACTTTCTGTAGAGCACCCTTTGAAATACAGAAGCTTTTACTTTTGTTAAAGACCAATTTACCTTTTACAATTCTGATGCCATAGCCGAGATCATTGTTAATAATCTTGTTTGTTTTTGTCTAAGAATATATCTTAGATAAAACATTAAGTCCCTCTCTAACATATCTTTAATTACTTTTAGGTAAAGAATGAGGTGTGGCCACTTAAGTTTCTGCCCTGTTAGTGTATTGATCTGTTAATAATTGGAAAAGATTTCCTTAAGTGTCTACTAGTCTTTGCCAAGGAACTCTGCATACACACATGTATATCGTCAGTGTTATGTTCTACTTTTATCTGCTTTTGCCTTTCTTTTCCACTTACACAAGCCCTCAATGTTAACTAACTGTGAAATCTTAGAACTCACTCAGTTCTTCCCTGAGAAACCATGCAACTGTGATCACATACAGAGCTGGACACCTATATGTGCCTTTCTAGAATCCAGGAAAGCTGATTTTTCTTTCAGTCCCCATGTGAACCTCTTATGGTCAAGTTGTTTTCTCTTTAAAGCCTTTATTGGTTATCAATGTCCTTAACATTTTCTACTGTTTCAAACAACTATAATATCAAACTATTGACACTTTTTTTAATATTATGTTTTATTTTACAGATCGTTGATGAAAAAATATCTACTAACACCAACTGATTGATTATGTCAAAGATATTTTCCTGGAGATTTTCAAGGAATTAAAAGCCTTTAAGTGGTTTTCACATTGCATCAAGCAATCAAATTGACAATCATCACAAGAGCTAGTTCCAGGACAGGCTCCAAAACCACAGAGAAACCCTGTCTCGAAAAACCAAAAAAAAAGAAAAAAAAAAAAAAGCCTTTAAGTGATGACCATTTTCTAAGAAGGTTCTAGACCCCCAATGTCACCTGCCACTTCTTTTTTTGTTTGTTTTTTTTTTTTTTGAGAAAAAAAATTTCCGCCTCCTCCCAGCCTCCCACTCCTCCAGCCCTCCCCCCACTCCTCTCCCCCTCCCTCTCAAGTCTGAAGAGCAGTCACGGTTTCCTGCCCTGTGGAAAGTCCAAAGTCCTCCCCCCTCCATCCTGGTCTAGGAAGGTGAACATTCAAACTGGCTAGGCCCCCACAAAGCCAGAACAAGAAGTAGGATCAAAACCCAGTGCCATTGTCCTTGGCTTCTCAGCAACCCTCATTGTCCGCCATATTCAGAGAGTCCCGGTTTATCCCCTGCTTTTTCAGTCACAATCCAGCTGGCCTTGGTGAGCTCCCAATAGATCAGCCCCACTGTCTCCTTGGGTGGGTGCACCCCTCTTGGTCCTGACTTCCTTGCTCATCTTCTCCCTCCTTCTGTTCCTCATTGGGACTTTGGGAGCTCAGTCCAGTGTTCCAGTGTGGGTCTTTGTCTCTATCTCCATCCATCGCCAGATGAAGGTTCTATGGTGATATGCAAAATATTCATCAGTATGGCTATAGGATAGGATCATTTCAGGTTCCCTATCCTCAGCTGCCCCAGGAACTAACTGGGGACCTCGCCTTGGGTACCTGGAAGCCCCTCTAGGTCCAAGTCTCTTCCCAACCCTAAGATGGCTCCCTTAATTAAGATATGTACTTCCCTGCTCCCCTATATTTTGATATCCTAAAGAAGCTAAATAAGAAGGTGAACCCAAAGAAAAACATATAGCTATCCTCCTGGGTAGAGGAAGTAGACAAGATTGCCAGGCAAAAAATCGGGATCTTAAGGGTGGGGTGGGAGGGGGGTAAGGAGAGATGGGGAGAAAAAAGTGAGAAGGGAAGGATGGGGAGAACTTGGGGCAACGGGATGATTGGGACACCTGCCACTTCTAATGTCTAACAGACTGTTTCTACAACAATGGACTTCTGGTCTTCAAAGCAACCTTGAAGCTAAGGGTAGAACAAATGGGTGGTTAAAATATCATAAAACTACCGAGTCAAATGTATTTTCTTTTTGCACAGCACTGGCTTCATTTAATTTTTATTTCTATTGAATATAGTGTTTTATAATTTCAAATATGTATATCTTGCATACTTGCCACTCTAACTTGCCATGTTCCTCCTATCTCAGCCACCTCCCTCTGCACAAACCTATCTCTCATCTTCAAATCTATTGCTTGTGCATATTGTGACCAACAAATATTAAACCAGGGTCGTCTGTGTCACTGTAGGCTGAAAAGCTACCTATTACAGGTTTATTTCTTAAATGAATATTCCCTGAATTCTGTTAAGCCTAGTCATTTCTAAAGTTCTGAAAAATTTAATTTTTACCATGTTTTTGCCTATGTTCTCACTGCTTTTATGAAAGAGATAATTTTTGGAGCACCCCACTATGAAAACACTACCCATGCATTTAATTTTAATGTTCTACTGAGAGTATTTTTATACTGCTCTTATTCACAAGGTACAGTCTGTCCCACCTCCCAGGGACAATTGTGTAAACACAAGGCATTCATCCATTTTCTGGGTTCTCTTATAAATTGTCATCTCTGTCATGGGTGTTATAAACGTGGAACTTCTTCCAATGACTGAATTTTTGTTTAAATGGAATATGACTATTCACTAATATGCTTGTGTATTTATATTTTCTTTCTCTTTCTAAAATAATTTTAAAACAGAAATTGTATGTGATCCATTTTGGTATCCATACATACCTAGAAATTGGCCAGATATATAAAGTTAATTCAATGGAATATTTACATGAATCAAAGTTTCAAACTTGATTACAGAAATTATTACCAAATTTGTATTTATAATGTATTTTCCAGATTGGTTGTTTTAGATCAAAAATAATTATTAAGTTGGCTAAGTAAAAGACTGTTTTTGAGACTTTTTTTTCATTTTCATGGAGAACCAGCTTAGACATTCACAATAGTTTAAATATTTACCATGTCTCAAAGTTTACTTGCCAGATAACTTACAGTTACTGTGCTAATAGTGCTATCAGTGTCTTTATCGTCTACTAAGTAGAGGACCAGTGGCATTTTGGTGATATGTCATTATTGAGAAAAAATGATTATTGCAAAACTGCTTTGACAGATTCTTAACAAATCATAGACTTTGAGAAATTTACATTAACAAAAAAATCTACTTAATTCAAAAGGATGTTGATCATTTATAAAATGCAGTTGCAGTGAAGAGGATTGAAGAAATTATCCTAAGTATATTTGCTTGTCATTAGGAAACCATAAAAGACAAACCATACTACACTGTGTGCATGCATGTATACACACAGACACACACATACACATACAGAGATATACACACATACAGATATATACACACATACACAGAGACATGCATACACACACATGTTCACACACACAAACTCCACGGACACACACAATACACACAAAGGGACATACACATATATACTCATGCACTCACACGCGTGTGCACACACAAACTACACACACACACACACACACACACATACCCCTCATTGAAGCAGTGACTGAATTTTCTCCTTCTCTCAGATATAGCACTTACATTCCAGGGAAGGCTGGGGCTCCTGAGCCTCACTGAATTTTTAAAATATTCATGACATAGCAGCTGTGTCTTCTCTAATGCAAGCACTAAGAATGGAGTGTTTGTATATAACTTAATAATACCTTTTCCTGTTTCCCTTCAAATACATGTTTGAATTTTGCTAGAAAGTGATAGGATAGGGTTCTCTTTTCTTTCTTCATTTCCTCCCTCCCTCCACTAGAAGTGAATAAGCACAGAAGACAATAAACTCAGTCTATGTTTAGACTAGAAGAGACTTCAGGTAGGCAGTTCCTCATCTCTGCTATTGGACCACGTTAAATAACCATGCTTCCTTTGCCTGTGCTCCTCCTGGTAAGGGCTGTCACTTCCACACACAAAGAGCCAGTTCCCCCTCTCCTGGGGTTGAAGGGATGTAAGTGATCAGGTATAATATAAAACCTCACACAATCTGAAGGCTCCCCCCACTCTCAGGAAAATTCTCCCCAGCAGGATATAGAAAGCACTTTGGAAATAAGAGGTGGAAACAAAGACCAGAAATGACTTCCACAGCCAAACAGTTCAGCATCTCTTAATTCCCCTACATAGTCAGATTTTAAGTCAACACTTATAGATAAATGCCATTCCAAAGACTCTGTAGACTTGCTGTGATTGGTATTAATTGGGATCAAGGATTCTTATGGCTTGCAGAGGTAGTTGGACACAACCAAGAAGTGATTAAGGGATTAAACATGTGAATATTTATGTATAAAAACTAATGCTAATGAAAAATCTTTATCAATGTCTATGAATTTCTCTTGCCTAAAATATTTTTACTTTCTACGTTTTCAAGTACTGTGATAAAAATTCTGATTAAATATTGAGAGCAAATTAAAATTCATTTCTACAATAGAAGTATAATAGAAAAAAATCAAGCAATGTTTACTACCAATTCTCTGGAAGACAGCTGATATATGTTTTCATGATTTCATAACTGAGAATTTACCCACTGCCTCTTGAAATTCAATCTAAACAGACAGAGCCAATGTTAAACATTTTCTATCTCTTACACTTCTGAAAAAAAATTCAACAGAACCTTCTGGTTCTCGGTATTGTATCTGAGTCTACTATGTTGTTGCCTGCGATTGGCTATGTTTTATGAAGATAAAATTAAGACATTTCCAAATGAGAGATTTAGGGTGCTGCTACCCTAACGCTCTTTAGATGCCAGACCGTATTCAGTGTTGTGTGTAAATTGTTAACTGGTTGGCACTCCATTTCTCCACTACTGGCCCTCTTGCTTTAAACTCCCTGGAAACTGGGCCTGTACAAGTCTCGTTACAGTTCTCCCTCTGCCACCACTGTCGAAAAACTGTGACATCTGCATGGAAGGAAATCTGCCAGTGGATTTCAAGTACAAATACCTACACTCTACATGGTTGGTTCATTTCTCCTTTTAGATACAATGCAAATTTTCTCTAATTTGTGTCTTCTTGTCATCAAAATATATTCTTGAAATCTTTTATTAGAGACAATGATGTAGCTCCTATTTCTGTCTTTCCTAAAATATGAATGATAGTTTTAGGTGGATTTTATTTTCATTTTAAAAGCACATGATGAGTCAGGAATTGTGATGTGCTACTGTAATCCCAGTACTACAGGAAGTTGAGGAAAGAAGGTTACTAAGTCACACTCAAGCCTGAAATTTATAGCAGAACAGACAAGGAAGGAAGGTGTGGTCAGGGAGGGGGTGGAGGCAGGAGAGAGAGTATTGGGAGAGGGAGAGAGGGACGGAGGGCAAGCACATCATCACAGAAGACATTCTGGTTCTTTTGCTTTTCAAATATTTCCATCTCCTGTTCCAGGATGTTTCCTGAGTCATGGGTATGGGAATTGGATTACAGAGACATCTCCTGGGGCTAGGCACCCCTAGTCAGTTGTTATCTGTATTATGATTAGTTATGACTTTCTGTAGTGGTCTCCTTTGCAAGACTAAGATTCTTTCAAGAAGGGTGAGAACTGCAGTTACCTTTGGTGTAAGGAATCCATATTTAGAATGAAGTTACAAATTTCACTGGTTTGGAAAAAATGACAGTAGAAGGTTCTTCCTGTTGAATGTATCTTGGGTTCAATTAGATAGCTTGGATTTTTGGCCAGACCTGCACAAAATACTCAGAGACTATTGGCAATTTTAAAAGACATTGATCTTGAAATTTAACCATCATTTTACTTTCACAGGATCCCCCGGAAAGAATGTCGCCCCCATGACAGCTGGAAGTAATTCTAGAGGACGATGTCCCCTCTCCCAGTAAAGTTTGCCCTTGGGTTTAGGGACATCATTTAGGGGTTGGTTATAATTAGTATACGATTGAGGGTTGGGGGAGGAATTTTATAAGCTCAGAGATCATTTTGAAAAAAAAAAAGAGGGATGATGGGATAATAGATTTGTATTTGTGAGTTACTGTTTTTAGACAAATATATTGGTATAGATTCTTGTATATTGATACGAAGTTAAATTATATTGACTATTGTATGCATGCATGTTTGCATGTTTCTACCTCTGTTTAAAGCATTTTTATGTATTGACATATATTGTATTGATATATATATTGTATATATTTACCATATTGCAGTGTACATTTCTACCTCTAATTAAGATACTTATATAATGTTTGTGTATTGATATATATTTACCATATTGTAATGTATATTTGTACAGTGTTTATATTTGGAGGTCATTATCCTCATTTGTTACACAGTTTATTTTCTTAGTCTTTAAGTTAGATAGATATTGAGAATTATATAGATTAATAGTCATCTAAGTTTGCCATTTATAATTAGACTAATTAGGTTCTTTAGATATATAGAGATTATACTCAGTATAGATAGATAATCTCCTCTTCAAAGAGCTGTAGAAAATGGCCTTTAATCTAACTCAGAGTTTCGTGGTAGTGAGACACAATGGCTGCTGGCAACACCACTCTATTCCCGAGAGAATGTTGAGCACCAAAGACACTCCACCTGGAGCCTTTCTTTTTGGCAGAACTGGCCTTTGGGCAAAGAAATACCCATACCTCAACCACTGACAGAGATACAGAGCATGCATCAATCTGTAAAACAGGACTGTCATATCCTGCCAAGACAGGGCAAGATAGTTTTGAAAAGTTGCTTGCCTTTGAAAATGGTATGTCAGTTATGTTAGGCCTTAGCCAAAGTTGGTTGCTTCAACGCTGCTAACGTGACTTTGGGTGATTGCCCAGGTAGCTAGTTGTCTCTGTGATTTGTTGCATATTTTGGAAGTTGTTTTACTGAACTTCCTAATTACCCAGGTAACATTATTTTCCTTCTCAGATCTTCGATGGGGTTGAAGACTATATAGATGTAGTTACTTTTCTCTCATGACTTGGCCAAGTTATTTTTTATACAAGACCTAAGCTAGTTAGAATAGGATATTTGTACTTATTGTATATAATTTCATAGTAGGTTTAGAACTCTCTTATTTAAACAAAAGGGGGAGGTGTTGCGGGAGGTCCTCCCACTCCTCCAGCCTATAGCTGCTGAGATACCAGCCTATTGGGGCATGGTCTCTCTCCCTTTAAAAAAGCGACGACTTACCTCTCCACTCTCTCTCTCACTTCCTGCTCCACAGGCGACTAGACTCCCGTCCTGGTTGCGCAGAGGGCTGTGATCTGTAAGTTTTTCCCCTTTAAATAAATACCACCCTATTAATCATAATTCCAAACTGGTGTGGCATTGCTTGTGACTTATGTCTCCAGGTTACCCCCAAGATATAAGAGCCATTGTTGCACCTTTGTGGTATATCTTGCTGTGCTGATCATTGCTGCAGTTCCTAGGCATCACTATTGAGTGGGAACATTGATTCTTTCCCTCTTAGCAGCTTACCTAGCAGTGTCCAGTACTAGGAGAGCTAGCCCACAGGGAGGAGGCTTCTGAATCAAAGGGACCTTGATTATCCAAAGTGTGTGGTGTCTTCAGCAAAAGGAAATTGACTTCAAGTTCTGGGAAACAACCAAGGACAAGGATAGTAACCTTTACTGTTGTAGATTTCTCTTGGACACCCCTGCACAACAAACCAAAAAGAGTTTTCTCATGCCTGATACTGTCTCTTGCAATTTAGTACAAGAACAATAAAAACTCTAGTTAACATGCCAAACTGGAAGGGAGAAATCTCAAATGACCCTGCTTCCAGATGGAGAGCTATAAGCAATTAATGACTGACGAGGGAGAGAGAATCAATATCTCCTAATGATTAGCTGCCTAATTGGTTATCTAACATCAAGTAGCCAACCCGAAAAACATAAACATATGTACAACACTAACTGGATTCATAAAATTCTACTTATATAGACACACACACATATATATATATATATATATATATATATATATATATATATATATATATCATAATACAGCAAAAATAAAGATGAAAGGAAATACTCTAGACAATATATGAAATTAGAAGAAGGCCTTATGGGTAGAAGAAGGGGAACAGTAGAAGCTGGGAACAGGATATAAAAAAGAATTGTTGGTAATCAAAATATATACATGTAAGGAATGTTATAACAGCCCCGTTATTTTGCTCAATTAATTAATAAATGCTGATAAAAATTTACAAAAAGAAAGAAATGGAGATAAATAAAGAGAAGAGGATGGGAGGAAAACAATGAATAAAAAAGAGGGAAGAGAAAGTGAAGGAGAACTTGAGAAGGAGGAAGGAAGGGAGGGGGAGGGAGGTACAAAGGGAGGGAGGGACAAAGGGAGGGAGAAAACAATACATGGCATGGGGTGTAAAATATAAGATTTGTTGAAAGCTTAGAGGACATTGGCTTGACATTCAATGATGCTATTCAAATTTTTAATATCATTATGTCCACATCATTTTTTGTTGGAAAAGTAAACAAGAACAGAATTAGAATCAAATTTATGTTTTAATTGATCTCTACACTGAGATTCACAAAGTTCAACTAGAATCAGTTGACTGAAGAGTTGGTTTTAATCTGCTGTCTTGTATTTACTGAGAGAGGGGAAAGGACTATTCCAAAGTGTAGAAGTGACCCTCTGAGGTTTGCTTCTAGCTGTCTATATTGGTTTGTGACTTCAAACATCTCAAACGCCCCTAAGGTGAAAAGGCAACTGAAATTTCCTTATTTCATGATTAGAACTCAAAGCTCTGCACAGACTAAAAGAAGCAGTTGCTTCATTCATGCAAAGTAAAAGCAGGGTTAGGGACTGAAGCTAGCAGGAAATGAGCACCACATATTTTAGCCTCTTCAATCCTGACTTGACTGTTTAACCTGAACTGACCCCAGTGAAAACTTGCATTTCAATTTTAGTCTACCCAGATCTTGTGGCATGGTGGATTTGTCTACTCACCTTTTAGCTTCTTCCTACCTATAAAGCAGATTCATAAATTGCCATCTATCTGAGTTTGGTGAGACAAAACATACATCAATAAGTTAAATTATATAGATCTATTATAGACTGGTTACAAGGGATGAAGTCAGTTTAAGGATCTATTGTCAATCCGTTCCTCTTGACTCAGCATTGTTTATCTGGAGAGAAGGAATTAAGATTGAGAAACTCATTTGCAACAGTTGAGGGACCTCAAAGAGTAGCCCTTCCTTGATGAGCAGCCTCATTTGCCATAAGGCTCACTCAACAAAATGTTCAAGGTAATCCTGCTTCTGGGATAGTTGTCAGACTTCTACAGAACACTGAGTCTACTCTGTAATTCTCACTTTGTCCAGCGACGTTGTCTCCTTGATCTTTTATATCTTGGTTATAATTCTGGCAAGAGACGAAAGTAAAACAAAACAAAAATAAACTTACTGATCTCTGCTTTCTATTTGGCTGCTCCTTTACACTTAAGAAAAACAAGGGAAACCTGTAGTAGAGAAAGGTAGAAAACTATCCTCATCTGTCTGTGACTTTGGTGTCTCATACCTTGGATTAATTTTCTTAATTCTTTGATAATGTCATACAATTATTCAATATATTTAAATAATTGCAAGGTTATTTAAATGTCACTCAATTCCCGCTTCTCCCTCTGACAACTTTAGGACCTTCCTTCATATTTACTTCCCAATTTTTTTCACTTCCTCCTCCTTCTCTTCCTTCTTCTCATCCTCCTTTTCACTCCCTGCCCCTTCTCCTCCTTTTCCCTTTTCTCCTCCTCCTTCTCTTCATCCTCCTACTTCTCTTCCTCCTTCTCCTTCTTCTTCTTTGTTTTCTAATGTAGCCTTTCTTATTGCCTCATGGTAATTGTTGGTTTGAGAAGCTACTACGGTATAGTAAGAAAGAATTTTTAAACATTTATTTAATTAAGTGTATGCATATTTTTCTAGTGGGAAGATAAATACAGATTCACTCAGGCACTGGAAGCATGGGATGAGATCACCTGGCACTGGAGTTACAGGCAGTTGTAAATGGCCTGACATGGGTCCTGAGAACCCAATTCATATCCTCTACAAGAGCAACAAGTGTTCTTAACCACTGAGTCATTTCTTCAGCACCCAGAGACAGAACTCTTGATCATTTTTATTTTAAAAAGTTATTCATTGGACTGTGGGAGTACCTAATTTGTTAAATGCTTATTGTTTAAACGCAAGGAACTGAGTTCAGTCTCCTAGACCACACTCTAACACGCTGGGTGTTGTGGCCTGAATTTGTATTTTGGAAGTAGAAACATGGGGATCCCTTGAGTTTGGTAGCCAACCAGCCTAGCCTAATTGGGGAGTTCCAGGTCAGTAAAAAACTTGAGTTTTCCAGGTCTTGAAATGTTGCGGGAGGTCCTTCCGCTCCTCCAGCCTATAGCCGCTGAGATACCAGCCCATTGGGGCGTGGTCTCTCTCCCTTTAAAAAAGCGGCCACTTCCTTCTCTCGCTCTCTTCACTTCCTGCTCAGCTGGCGACTAGACTCCCTTCCTGGTTGTAGAGAGGGCTGACTGTGATCTGTAAGTTTTTTCCCCTTTAAATAAATAATACCCTATTAATCATAATTCCAAACTGCTGTGGCATTGTTTGTGACTTACGTCTACATTGAAAAATAAAAAGTGCAGATAGAATATAAGGAACAGCATCCATGATAGTTCTCTGATCTCCATTCACATATGCAAACGGGTGAACACGCGCTTGTTCACATATAAACACATGTGCACATGCATTCACATACAGTTATTTTTATCATCATTCTTTAATAACAGTATTGGCATTAATGATGCTGAATTACATGGTTCCCATAATGTCTTCCTTTACTTTCTCCTAATCTCAGTGGTCTGACACACGTAACTAGTCACAAAGTTACTATAATGTAACCAGCATACAGTCTTCTTTTTCATAATAGACTTCATAGAAAGATTGTCTTCTTGCATTGTTAAAATTTAAGTGTGCTGAAAGAATTTTTCTGGATGTTTGTGAATGCCCACAAATTATTTTCAAGAAAGCTTTCCATATGTTAAAATAATTATAAGAAATGAAGTGTACATTAATCATACACTTCCTTGAGAATTTAGGTCAATATTGAATTACAGACTTCTCAAATGCAATTTAATTCAATATATGAATCAAAATATTGTATAAATTCATTTAAATGTCAAATTTCATTAAACAGATGAAATATAATTAAATGTATTTTCACATAAACTAATAAGTTATTAAGTTTATTGATTCTAATAATATTCTGCAAAATGTAAGAAACAGTAGTTGAATATGGCACATTTTCCAGAAAAGTTCCAGTCTTTCTGCTGTAGCAGTTTTATATTTGACCTAATTTTTAAATTGTATAGGCAACATTTTCCTAATCCCACAAGTCTGATCTATGTGTCTCTGTAGGGTTGATTGTCCCGCTGAAGACATGGTTCTTCAGTGTCTGTTGACAATAATGTGACTCTGGCATCTGAGTTGACACTCACATAAAAACTTGCCCTGAAGCTATCAAAGCCTCCAAAACTCACCTGCTGCAGAGTATGTCACTTTGATTTATAAATTTTAACCAGAATGAACAAAGCAAAGGCAGGGACAGGAAATTTGGAACTGTACAAGGAAAATTCTATTCAATGACTTTTTTTATGCTACTGTTTTATTAAAGGAGACAGCTTCAGTCACACATAGCACTACATATTTTAGTAGATAGCCCTCAGGTATCTACTGAATCTTGGGTCATTTTTTAATCTCTGTTTTTTTTTTCTTTTTAGTATAAAGAGAGGTGTCACTCCACTGATTACTAAAGCAGGACATATTCCCCTTTCCTAGAGGAATATTGTAAGTGAAGTTACATCATTTTTGGACATGTGGACCACATTCTAGGTGACAGTTCTCAGAGACACATCTTACATGTCATTGCAATAAAGGATGCCTCAGCTAGAGTAATCAAAGCTCCGTCTCTGGCAGGCTGATCTTCTGTCAATTTCTTAGCCCAGTCTTGTCACACACTTGTCCAACTCCCTACTGTTTTCTAGTTTATTCCATCAAATATATGTAACTCATAACAAAGCTTCTATATCAGTTAGTTATCATACTGCAAGTATCAATGCCTCATCGGAAGCATGGTCAGAGAATTACTACAATGTATGAGATTTTGCAAAGTACAGAACTAAAAAAGAAACTCTAAAAAAAGAAATTTTTCTGGTAGTAGAAACTTCTGCACTATTTACAATTTTTTTCTCCCTAATGTAGAAAAAAGTAAAGAGCTACTCAACACTTCAAATCTTCCCAATATAGTGGTATAGTCTTGTGTACTTAAGAGAGTTGTCTGTTTCTTTTTGGCTTTTTTATCCTATAAAATATGTCTTCTCCTTGTTCATGATGATATTATTATCTGTATTTATTTGAGCAGTATATAGTGATTTCCTGTCAGAAATTTGAGAAACATGAAGTTCAAAATGTTGAATTTGTGAACACAGATTTGATTGCTATCTAGCATCTCTAATGCCCCATTCTGAGGAAATTTTTAATCATAAAATGACGTCTTAGTGATTAGAAGTAGCAAATTCTTTCACTTAACAAAGGTTAAAATAATCCAGATGATAGTTTATAATTATTCTGGAGGGTTTTGAGAATTATATGAACAAAGGATTGTTATTTTTATTTGTCATCAACTTTGCTCCATCTCTCAAAACAATTATCACCACTGTGCTCTGCTGAAACAGAAATACACATGCACACACAAACACACACACACACACGTATTTATTTTTTAGTAATATCAAATATATGCTTTTAAATGGCTATATATTTTATGTTAGCATAGATATATTTTAAAAGATTAAAGTGATTATCTTTATTTTTATTTTTCTGCATATATAATTTGGTTTTGATTTATACTTTAACATTCATTGATTGTACAAATTAATACATCTCATTGTGATCATTCCAAACACATGTACACCATTCATCAATCACATGCATTCCCCTTCTTTCATCTAAGAAGCCCTTACCCCAGTACTCCGAACAGTCCCTATAGACCACTCTTAACTTCTGTGCATTCTCCCTTTTCCCCAACATCTCCTTATCTCTACTGTCCACTATTCCATTCCTTCCAAGATTGTTTACATATATGAATGAGACATGTACTATGTTTAATGTGGTCTGTTTCACTCCAAATAATATTTTTGAGTTCTATCCATTCTGTTGCAATTCACAGTTTTATTTTTTATGGGTGAGTAGTATCCCACTTGTAAATATATTGCATTTGCCTTATCTAGCTATCTGCTTAAGGCTATTTGTCTCAGTTCTAATTTTGGCTATTAAGAGTAACCTGAACCCAAGAGTTATCCATCTGGTTCAAAGAACCCATTTCTGTTCTTCCTTTTCAGCATTTGTGCAACTACTTTGTTTTTGTTGTTGCTGTTTTAGTTGTTTGTTGTTTGACTTTTGGTTCTTTGAATTATTTTTGTAACAGCCATTCTAACTAGAGTGAGACAATCACTCTTGGAGTTTTGACTTGCATTTTTCTGGTGATTTATGAAACTGAGCATTTTTCGTGTATTTGTTAATCATATGAAAATCCGTAAAGTATTTGATTGTTGCTTTATCCAGTATTGAAACTGGAGTGCTTTTTGACATTTATCTTTTTCCATTTCCTTGTATAATCTGCATGTCAGATTTCCCATTACAAATATTTTCTTTCATTTTGACTGTTATTTCTTAAAGCTATTAATTATTTTATTTGCTGTAAAGAGACTTCTTAACTTGATACTATCCCATTTTTCTGTTTTCACCTTTACTGATTATTAAAACATGTCCACTTTGTTTTTTTTTTATAGTAGTTTTTTAATTAGGTGCTTACAATTCAGGCCTTTGATCTGTTCTGAGTTTTTTTATTTATATGAGAATGGGCTGATGTTTCATATCTCTGCATACAAACATCTCACTTAGAGCCATTCACTGAAAAGCCTGTCATTTCCCTAGCATGTGTTTTCCATAGTTTTATCTAAACTTGGTTGTTTGAATGAGTCTCTTTTCACTCTGGGTTCTTTTCCACTGTCAGTTTTTGTATCAGAACCTTCCTGGGTTTTGTTGTTTGTACTTATTGTGTGCTAGAAATAGAAACTAGGGTTGATACATGCTAGGTAAATGTTCTACTACTGAGTTCTAGTTCAGTTCTTAGTGTTTTGGCAAAGTCTCACTATGTATGGTTGGCCTTGAATTTGTAAAAGGTGCCCAGGGCTACTCTTGAACAGAAAACCATTGTTTCTCCATCTCCAAAGTACTGATATTAACCAGGGTTGTGCCACCATGTTGGGTACTGATATCATAGTGTTTTATGTTTTATTAACTATACCTTTCCAGATGTATTGAAGCTAGGTAATAAATATAATGATTTCATTCTTAGTGTTGTTATTCTTTATTATATTTTGTTTGGTTTTGTTTCCTCAGAATTACCTTGATTATTCTGTATGGATCTAAGTATTTTTTAAGAAAACTATTGATGTTTTGATAGGAATTACAATGAGCACAAAAATATGATGGAGTATCTCTCCATTTATTTTGTGTCCTTTGTAATTTCTTTCAGGAATGCTTTAGAGTTTGCAGTACAGTAAACGTTTACTTCCTGTTATTTTTGTAAAAGAATTGTGGATACAATTGTTTTACTTTCCAGTACCTTCATTATCTATGCATAGAAATACTTTTATTAATTTTGAAAATGGCTTCTTAATTAGTTTCATTTATAAATTATATAATTCATTTTAATGGCATATTTTGGTTTCCTTATTTACAGAAATACACCATCTGAAACCCATGTGTAGCATAAATTCATCTTTCCAATTGGAAATATCTTTGTCTATTGCTTTTGCCTAACTGTTATTAGTAAGACTTCTAGTTCTAAATTAAGTAAGAATGCTAACGGTGATTAGCATTGTTTTATTCTTAAAGGAACAATTTATCCCAATTTAGTATGAGATTGGTTATTTGTTTTTGTATGTAACCTTATAATTTTGAGCTGTGTTCTTGTTACTGCTCTTTTGTTGAGTAATTTTTTGTTTTTATATAAATGGAGATTAAGTCTTGTATCTTTTATTTATTTATTAAAATGATGATAGATATTTTCTTTTGTCTGTTAATATATTTTATCACATTTGTTGATGTATACATTTTGAACCATCTTTGAATGCCAGGAATGAGTTCCACTTGGTCAGGTGTATGAGCTCATAGGCAATTGGTTCTGTTTTAATGTATTGGATTGAGAACTTTTGCATCGATATTTATCAGAGATGTAATTTCCAGTTTTGTTGATATCGTGTACTTTGTTTAGTTTTGGAATTAGGATAGTCTAGTATCATTTAAAAAAGAGTTTGGCAAGCCGGGCAGTGGTGGCGCACGACTTTGATCCCAGCACTCGGGAGGCAGAGGCAGGCGGATCTCTGTGAATTCGAGGCCAGCCTGGTCTACAAGAGCTAGTTCCAGGACAGGAACCAAAAGCTACGGAGAAACCCTGTCTCGAAAAATCAAAAAAAAAAAAAAAGAGTTTGGCAAAGTTCCTTTCATTTCAAGTTTGGTAAGACTTTGATTTTATTTTCCAGCCATGAGCATATATCCTTTGCACCAGAAAATGTTCCCCTTGATTATGACTTTGTATTTCTCATAGATGATTCCTGTGTTCTTTAATAAATAGTCCAACAGTGACAGTGATACTGTGAGTTCTTTCACTGTACCAATCCTAGAAGGGGGAATAGAACCTTCTGTGATCTATTTAGGGGTCTGTATTTGTCGTAGAGTGGGCCTATCTGAAAACTTCCTTAGAGTTTATTATTTTAATTAAAGAACAGTGAATCTTAATCCATTCTGGTGAATACAATGAAAGCTGGACTGGGAAGATGGTTCAGTTAACAACATGCTTTCTGAACAAGCATGGGTCCTTAAGATAGGATTCTCCAGTACCAACATAAAGCCAGAACTATGAGGTTGTACTTTACAGATTCAACTAAACACAGATTGAAAATAATTTGGGAATAAAAAGTGTGTGCATGCTAAGCATATTTCCCATGTGTCACTATTCTCTAAACCATATGGAATAAGAGTGGTATCAAGTATATTTTCATTATATATTATAAACAGTCTGGAAATGATTGAATCCACGTTGAAAAGTGCATGCAGATGTAAAACTATTGCTGACATTCATAAAGAAAACCTGAGTATACATGGTTTCTAGTGTTAGGACTGGGAAATGAGTCACAATGGATAGCTAGGAACAGCTACACACATACATAATTATGTCTAGTTTTTATAAATAGACATGCATATGCATTTCAATATTGGTCTTTCATCTCTGATCATAGTTACCTTTTCTTGTCTTAGATTTGGAAACCAAACCCTGATACTTTTTTTCTGAATGTTAGAAAGAGTCATCGAAATGTAAACTAATTATTTTTGTTTAAAATAATCAAATACATTTATTTCTGTTCATTATGATATGACTCATTAATACTTTATTAATACTTTTATGGTAAATGAATTTTGATACAAAACTAGGTCCAAGAATCTATTCCTCACACAGATACAATATAATAATATTATAATATTATGACCTTTTTCTAAAAACCCAGGAAAATAAAGGTCTCAGAATATTAGGGATAAGGTAGGGGAAATCTCAGAGATGGTACTGTCTGTCAACCTTTTAAAACATCTGTCCTTGTGTAAAACATATTCACAGCATACAGAGGTTAATCCCATATCACCTCCCCTTTTCTGTCTAAAGAAAGTTTTAACTTAAACATACTAAAATTACATATAATAAAACAGGTATCGACCAATAAAAAAGCTGCTTTCGGCCTATGGCAGCATAGAACATAGCAAGGCAGGAATTCCAAACAGAGATAGAGGGGGGAAAAGGTGGAGTCAGGGAGACACTATTTAGTAGTCCGACATCTGGGAGCCTTACTGGTAAACCACAAACCTCATTGTAAAATACAATATAATAGAAATGGGTTAATTTAAGATATAAGAGCTAGCTGAAAAGACACCTAAGCTATTGGCCTAGCATTGTTGTAATTAATACATTTTCTGTGTGATTATTCTAGGTCTGGGCAGCCAGGAAATTAACAAAGAGACTCTGTCTACATTCGTGAGCTGGATTGCCTTTGGGAGCCATATGTGTGTCCTTGGCCCTTATTGTTCTAGAGGCTATATTGATGCCAGTGGCCTGTGCTGCACCCTATAGCTATGATGGTGCCCATAGCCTGTGCTAAAACAGAGGGCTGTGTTGACATCCATGGTATATACTGCCACCAGGAACCATGTTGAGGTGGGTGGCACACACTTATCCTCAAGACGAGGTAGATTTTTATAGTCCATTCTGTTGCCAGAAACCATGTGGAAACTCATGATCTATGCTCCTGCTGACTGTAAAAGTTGAGGAAGCTACAAAAAAAGTTTGTTTATGTAAACATCTGAACTTTGAGGAACATCCTTATTCAAACCAAAATACTCCATTTTTTTTAATTTTCTTTTTTCCATCTTCCTTTTTCTGGAAATACTCATTTATTCATCCATTCTTTGTGCTTTTACCTTCTGTTGATGTCAACTCCCTGCCTTGTCCATGCTAAGAAAGTACTTTACCATGAAACTACAAGCCTAACTCTAGGGCTGTTTGTTTCCATCTTTCTTGAGCAGTATGAAGTTTCTCCCTCAGTGGTTCCCAAACCTCAGGCATGAGGTTATCCTTGAGGAGAAAACACTAACAGACATGAATAACCCCCAAGGCAGGGCGATAGTGCAAGCACAGGCAAGCACAAGTAAACTCACAATGAGTAAGCAAAAACTGACCAAAACAATCTGTCTGTAAATCAAAAGGATGGCAACTAATGATGCATACTCCTAGCCAATCACAACAAACCAGCAGTGACCTCCAGTTTCAAAAAGACGAACCAAAAACCTTCCTGAGGCAGCTTAATTTTTCTATTCCCATAAGCCCCCCTTTCCAATCTTTTTACAATAAAGAGCGTCCGTATTGGAATCTCTCAGAGTCTATGTCGTTGCCTCGTTGCCTCCGTGAGAAACAGCACAACAGGCAACAGCAAAAAGCCCACAACAACTACAACCCCTCGCACCACGCGTCTCCTGGGCTTCCTAACTGTCTCAAAGAAGAAAACCTTGTCTTGGCTGCTTTATTATTAGTGGTTCACAAAAATCAACACCTACCTGATAATTTCTTTTTTATCAGTCAGAAACCATAGCCTTTTACATCAGCATGTACCTAACCTGCCCGCTCCTCCTTTTAAAACTCGGAGTACTCTTATTGAGGCTTTCGAATGTAGGCAAGCTGTATCCACATTACACTTCATAAATGTGCCATAACATTAGCCAGGGACCACCTTCCTACACACGCAGGGCAAAAAGAGGTTAATGTGTTTCAATACCTCTTCCCACACATTCAAATACCCCCATGTTCAGTGCTAACCACATGCTTGACTTCTGTGGTACTTGTCACTTCTGAGTGATTCTTCAAGTTAAGCATGCTTACTCTTCAACCAGGACCTCCTGCAGCCAAAGTGGATTGACCTCACTACGGTATATTTCATCAATTTTTAGTTTTCATCTGATTTTTCACTCACATATTTCCCTCTACATGCTCCTTATAGTTGAATTTGTAAAGCTTATTTTTTTCATAAGATTTTAAGCAACTGAAAGGATATGTATATTTAATATAACTACTTTAAGTAGAGCGCATAATGATCATTGCACTGACCTAATAGTATTTGTCTTTTAGAATGGATTATATTTTACCCTCATATGTAGCTGTATATTGCAGGAATGAAAGTTTCTACACACATTTTCATATAACAACTTACCAAGAATTTCAGTAGTGACATTGTGGAGTTGGACTGCATGCATTATTAAAATGTTGATGCACTCACAAATGCTTTATTTATGAGACATCTCCTATTGGTATCAATCCAGCATAGAGTTTGTTATTAACTTAATAGTATAAGTATGTTCCTTGCAATTACTCACACAAATTTGTTTAAACTGGTGAAAATGTTAAATTTTATTAAATATTCATCTATTTTACTTTTAAAATGTATGCTTTATTTTCTTCATACTATCAATAGGTTGAATTGCTCAAAAGATGAACTAATGTTGAGTTATCTTTTATTTCTAAAGACTTCTCACTTGATTGTGGCATATTGTCATTTAAAACAATTCATTTCCTAGTTGTTAGCTTTAAGTTTGGATATTTATTAGGCAAAATATTTACTCTGAAACTAACATTTTACAATTTTTGTGGTTGTAGTTGTTGCTTTTGTTTGTTTTGACCCATGCTTTCAGGTAGCTCATGCTGGCCTGGAGCTTGCTCAATAATGAGAACGAGTTTTAAATCTCGGATCCATTTCTCCCCATTTTCAGTGTCAGAATTATAGGTGTGCATTACTACACTCAGCTGTGACTTACTTTAAACATTTGGTACAACTGTTACACTTGCTTAGTTAAAAGAACTGAGATTTCCTTTCCAAACTAAAGTTCCAACTGTACTGTCATTAGACATCTTTTTTGAATGCCATTAGACATCTGTTTTGAATGCCATTAGTTAAATTGTTGATCCAAACAATTATCTTAATCATTTATTAACAAAATAAGCTATTTTAAACTTACACTAAAGCATAACATGATGCTGAAAGAAACACCAGAGGAGGCTTTGTTTGGGAGGCTCACAATATAATGAAGCGTCATCTTAACTGAGAATTATCCCATAGCTGAGTTCTGTCTATGCAAATTAATGATTATATAATTTCATTGAACTTTATACACACGAGATAATAGGATACATGTAAAATAGTGACAGAGTATTGCTCTAAATAAATTCTTGCATTTCCAGTAGTAGTTTAAAATCTCCTCTAGAATAATGTTGTCATGTTTTAATAAAACAATAAAATACAATGATATAGAAAAAATAGGAATAATAGAATCTTCCAAGCATTAAATGAGGATTTGTTTCTCAATTTAGTTTCTAGAATCAGCTAGAAAATATATTAAGCATCAGCAATTCTTTTTAAATATGAATTATGGAAGGTGAAAATATTTCAAAATACGTCCATGAGAACTAAAATCCCTGGTGAAATTTCTAGCCAGAGAATACCTGGCAGGGCTTTCTGTAGGCTTATAACTGGCAGGTTCATTGGGCACTCTAGTAGAGCCGCTTCTCCATCTAAATTATGCATCAGAGTCAGGCAAAAACAGCCTTGCCATAAATTATGATGAATGTTTAAAGGGATATATATGCTAATTAGCATTATTTATATCATATAAAATATTTATGTGAAAGTAGCATCAATAAATATATATATATGTATATATATATATAAGATTTTCAAATGTAATCTTATGAAAGTAAGACAGAAAGACAAATAACTTAGAAGATTCCTTAAAGCTACCTAAGATTTGTTGGTCATCAAGTGGCTAAAGGCTCCCAAGACATACAGGCTCTTGACAGTCCTCATAGCTGTCAGACAGAACTAGTTGATACAGTCCTATTGCTGACGGTATCTTTGTTCTAAGAAACAGTGAAGTAAACCTGGAACTGAGCTAGATGCATCCTCCTTAATGGGTAGCTTGTCCAGCTTCCACAGTGCTATAATATACTATCTGTTGAAATCAAGAATCCTACCCAATATAATACCACCCTATCAGATAAGATGTACCCACCAAGGCCATATTGACATGACAATTATGGAAGAAGCCAACCATTCTCTGATTGTATTCGAGGTCTACTCCCTAGGAGGGAATCCATGCCTGGGTATATAAAACTAACCAAAAATCCCATGCCTGAGAAGTTCTTATTCCCTAGGTGGGAACTTACTGCCATGTTTAATTAAATTGGCATGGATCCAAAAGAAAAATTTTAACAAAAGCTATTTGATCTAAAAGCACAATCATTTTAATTCAGCAGGTCTTCAGTTTGGCCAAATAATTTGCATTTTAACAAGATGTCAGACAATGAGCAGGTTGCTGCACCATTCTCCCTTTGAATAATTATTTCCATAAAATAATCCTTCCACAAGTGAGTTAAGTCAGATGTTTCAAAGGTGACTACAAGTCCCTACAATTGCAGGAACTGATGTAAGCTCTCTGTATTTTTCTTTACATGAGAAAATATCTGAGCAATTTTTAAAAAATGATTAGATGATGTCAGGAAAATATTAGGAACGTGGCCTGGATCAAGAGAATCACTTGGATAGGAGAAACTCTTAAGAAAAAAAAATAATTAAATAGTCAATGCCCTCCGTCACTTCATAGTAAAATCACCATCACAGTTCATTATTTTAGTTAATAAAAATGCCCGAGTTTTATATATGCACAAAGAAAGACTGCTAATGCTGGGGGTTTTAGGAGTGTAGGTGATATAGTGATGGTATAAGCATACTAAATGCATGCTAGATTCCAGGAGAGCCACAGGCTTTCTCTTTCAAGGAAGAACCTACCTGTTTATGTAGTTTAGCATGGAAATCACTTTATTACTATTTGGTATGATAATTTACTTCTTTTAATGTAAATTGCTTTAAAATTTCATCTTTATTCTTTTTATTGTGTGTGTCTATATATGTAGGAGGACATGTATGTGTCGCACAGTGCATATGTAGTAGTCAGTAGACAACTTTTAAGGGTTGTTTTTCTATTTTACCATGTCGGTCCCAAGAGTAGAATTCTGGTCACGCATTGGTGGTAAGTGTGTTAACCCACCAAACCATCAATGGGCCCATACTAGGAAAAATATTTACTTCTTTTGAACTCTAACTATTCCCTTTAGTTTTGAGTTTTCTCTGGTTCTGAAATGAAGTTTCCCAAAATGAGTTATTTTGGAACACCAAAGCAAAAATTGATTCCCAAATTATATATTATGGAATTCTGCAACAACTTAGTAAAAGGTATTTTAATAGTATAAGAAAGGCCAAATGTAGATGCGTGCTGGTAACCCAGATATACTAGAGACTGAGGGAAAAGAATCACAACTTCAAGGCTAACCTGAGGAATTGGGATCATTGCTGAAAAGGAAAGTTTTAAACCTAGTGCTCAGGTATGGCTCAGTGGCAGACTGCTTGCCTAGAGTTTGCAAGCCTCTAGGTTCAACCTCCAGCACTACAAAGTCAAAAGAAAATTTTGCTATGTGGACTGCTATATATGTCAAAGTTAAGTTCTACTGCTGTGATGAATCACCATGACCAAAGAGGGAGAAGGGGATTTATTTCATTTTACACTTCCAGGTAACCATCCATCACTGAGGAAAGTCAGGGCAGAAATTCAAAGCAGTCACCTGAAGGCAGGAACTAACACAAAGACCATTTGAACACTTCTCACTGACTTATTCCTCATGTCTTACTAAATGTTGGCCTCTCTGTGCCACAGACTCGATGTACTGACCCTCCAGAAATATTCCCCAGAAGTTTCCTCCTCAGTGATGTTAGTTTCTTCTTAATCACCACTAATTTCTTAGCTCCAATTGACACCCATCAATCATTCCAGTACAACAAAGTCTCTAATTTAGTGGATCTGGTCTCTAAAACGGCAGTGAGAAATTCCAAAATTTTTAAAATAATTGATTTATCAGAATATGTTTCTTCTTAAAAGTGATATATTTTCTTAAAATATATCATATTAAAAATACATTCTATGGTATTATTTTAAAATATATAGTGCCATTAGAAACAGTTACTGTCTGAAAATGAAGTAATGATAAAAGTTTATTGTACCAAATTACTTTATTAATTCATTGAGAATTTCATGCAAATTATTTTGATTATATTTGTCCCTCCTCATCCATCCCTCCAAATCTATGTCCTATTTTTTCATAATAACCCAAGTTTAATTTGTGATGTCCATACACATGGCTATGGGGCCATTCAAAGCAGAATGGTGGACCTACTATGAGCCACACCCTTAAAGAAAACTGATTCTCTGTCTCACAGAAACCATCAGCTGTCAACAGCTTCTAAGTAAGCACACGGTGGAGAATCATGGGCCATGATACAATAATTTTTGTTCTGATATGTGCAGATATAACGCAAGTAACCACAGCTACTGTGAGTTCATGGGTGTGTAAGTACAGCAGTCCTAGCATGCACAGAAGGTACTGTTTCACTTCAGATTTCCTCAAGCTTTGGTTCCTGTGATCATCCTCATCTTCAGAGAGGGTCCCTGAAACTTAGGGAGCTGGGTATAAGAATGCTACATTTGTAGTTAGACACTGCACTGACCTTTTCTTTCACTTTGAACAGTCATGAGTTTTTGCGTTAAACATGGCAAACAAAGAGAAACTTCTATGATGAGGTTTGAGTATGCTCTAATGTTTGGGTAGAGAGGTACCAATTCTGGTAACAGTTCGATACAGTATTCGCTTAGTAGAATAATAGTTGTAGGTTTGATCTTAAAGGCTGAACCATCTCAGCCTTTAAGAGCATTGATTGCTCTTCTAGGGGATGCAAGTTCAACAGTCATCTGTGCTCCAGTTCCAGGGGATCTTAAGCACTCTTCTGGACTCTGTGGGCACTAAGTATAAATATGGTACATATACATGTAGATAAAACACTTATACACATAAAAATAATATTTTTAAGTCTTTAAAGTAGTAGCATATTTATTATTGTTGCTTGTGATCATTCCAACAAAATGTTTTTGATAGATTAACAGTACCAAACTTGTTTTTTTCTATGCAATGGGTATTAAGTTGGTTAACCTTATAAACTTAATTCCAGTACTACCATGTGTGTTTCTTGACATCCTGGTAAATATATATTACTTAGTCATTATACTTATATTGTTTATAATATATTTATTATGTATTTAATTTATCCTCAACATTCTGGCTAGTGTATTAGCTTCATATTGTTATTATGATAAGCTACTACAGTTAGTGGTTTTAATAACTCAAAATTTATTTTCCTAGACTACAAGACTCAGAAATAGCTCAGAAAACTGTCTATATCTTCTTGGACTAGCAAAAGAAGCAAATAAGATAGGGGAAGGAAAAGGATGAGGAAGATGAGGAAGAGCACTGGAAGATTATTTTGATTTAATTGAAAATATTGTGTTTTCCAGCTCATACTTTCAAGCCTAGTTATATACTAAAATTTTTAATCCATCACTTTAGATGTCCTTCTCTTTGCATCAGTTTTCTCCTCTGCAAAATAAGGGCAATAATTAAAGCTATGTCATTGTATATATGAAGATTAAATAGTTAATTTAAATTCCTTAAATTAACATATCCCCCAATGTTATCTCTTGCTACAATAGTGGCTCTCTTTTTCCCTGAGAGAGACATGAGAATCAAGAAGAGCAGGACATTAGCCTGGAGGTTTTGTGGACTTGTCTTCTGACTGCATGCTTTGACAACCACTGGTTGAATACCTGCCAACCCACACCTAACACGATGCAATGAACAAGTCATTCTCCTTTTATAGTAGAAACTGATGATGCAAAATCAGTAAGCAGCCTAGACTCTGCAGAACACGGATATGCCTAGTCAAGGAAATTCCTTGTCACCTTGTTCTGAAATAGTGACACTTTTGGGATTATTTTAGCATTAAAAAAAGATCCCAGTCACTGGTTTACTTATGTTAGAATACAACTACAGCTTTGATATTATCTGTCTTTCTTAGTGATTCTGTCATACAGCAAGTTGAGAGCCAAAGCCCTTGCTTAGCCATGAAGGGAGAAGAAATATCAGTTTTGCCAAGAAATGAGGTGTTTCATTTTGCATTCATAGCTTTGCATTCATGTAGCTGTTTTATCCTTTGAATTGCTGTAAATATAGCATAATGAACCCCACTTAATTTAAATTACTAGACACAACACTTTTGACATACACAAGTGGCAATTTTGTATTCAGTATTTGATTTTTGCAGACCCATGCAATACAATTGTCCATTTATGGCTAAATGGATAAAGAAAATGTGGTCTGTACCTAGAATGAAATGCCATTCAGTCATAAGACAAAAACTGATATCTCATGCAACTTCTCCATACCTTGTAGACATGGCCCTAAATAAAACAAGTTGGCCCAGAAAAACAGCCACAGCATAACTTAGATATATTGTCTTGTAGAAACACCATAGAATCATTGATGTCTGGGCTTAGAAAGGTGAAAATGGAGCACTCCTATTCAAAGAACACAGAGCATCAATCAATCAAGAAGCCAAGTTCCTATCTCTACAGCATAAACTGTGTTTATACTATAATCCTGTACACATTTAACATTGAGATAAGCTTCAAGTTAGGCAATGCAGAGAACCTTGCCAATGACACAAGATCCATGAAAGATGACAAGAAAAGGAAGAAACAGAGCAGTCTTTCTCCAAAGACTCGTCAGAAGTTAAGGTTTAAAAATCAGTTTGAAAATTGAAAAGCAAGAAAATATGACAGTGAATCACATTTGAGTCATAGACATTGCAAGGCTGCAAGGACGGTATCCATACACAAGTCAAAGTGACATCCCACATGTATAGAAGAAGGGAAAAAACAAGGCAACAATTTACACAGATAGAGAAAAAGGGTTTGATAAAGTCCTACATCCAGTCACCATAAAAAAAAAATAGAAAAAAACACTGAGCAACTTTAGTGTAGAGGGAAACTACTTTGATAGAACATGCGGAAATTGCTTGAGTTCTGGGACAGAAAAGGACCTGTACTTTCACCATTTTTGCTTTTAATAATTTCAAACATAAGTGCAATGCATTTTGGTTATATCCACCATTCCCTCCCCTCCTTTATCTCATTCCATGTTCCCACATCCTTTCTTTATGTCCAGATAGATGACAGATTATAGAAAATAGAGAAGTAGATAGATAGATAGATAGATAGATAGATAGATAGATAGATAGATAGATAGATGATAGATGAGAGAGATAGACAATAGATAGATAAAATGATACTGGATAAAGGATAGAACATATGGATATGTTGAGGACTGACCATTTAGGCATGGGTAAGCTACCAAGGAGCTCTTCCCTAAAGAAAACAGATTAAACTTTCCTACAGCATCCTGTAGTTTCCCATCCAGAGGTGGGCCTCATGAGTCCTTTCTCTGTTCATGATGGAATGCTGACTGCCATGATTTTATATTTCATGGCACAATGTTCATTGTATTTAATTAGCATATTGTTTAAAGTTACATCCAAAGCAACATGCAAGAAAGATAAGGAATGACAAGAAATATTGGAAGAAAAAAATAAAATTGTCATAGTTTGCATTTGATACATTATGTGTAGAAACCTACCTCCAAAGAATGTAGTATAAACTCATGAGAATAATATGTAGTTTAATGAAATTTTCTGAATACAAAGTAAATATAAAAATTGCTAGCACTTTATATATTAATTGCAATTTTCTGAAACAGTAATAGAGAAATATCATTTACAATAGTTCCAAACATTAAAATGTCTAGAGATAAATTTAACTAATTTAAAAAGTAATTTTTTAAAAGTAACTGGTGAAAATTATATTTCATCAATGAATGAAAATGAAGAATAAAAGCATGCACATGCTTGTGCATTCATATATATATAAACATATACACATACATGGATACAAATACACACATTCACTCATGTATGCATGCATATACACACATATACAAGTACAAATCCACATGCATGTACACATGTATACAGAGTAATGCCATTCTGTTTTCACTGACTGGAAATTTAATATTAAAGTATCTGTACCAGCTGAAGTGACCTAAAGATGTGATACAATCCCTACAAAAATATTAATGGCATTCTTCTAAGAAAAAAAGAAATCAAAATGATTTGTGGGTAAAAAGAAAGAAACTAAAGATATCTCACTGGCTAACATCAAAATCTAAGATGACAGTTTAGGAATCACAATAGCTTCTGACTGTTTTGTCATAAAAACAGACACAGAAACCAGTAAAAGAAATAAAACATAAGAATCAACCATGCATCCACAGCCAACTGAATATCAACAAAAGATGAACATTTTTTATTAGAGGAAAGACTGTCTTTTCCACAAGCATTGCTGAAAAACTCAGCATTCACATATAAGGCAATGATATTAGCCTTTATATCAACAATTGCAATATCAGCAAAAGATAAACTATCCGCCTGAAACTAGTAATTTTTTTGGATGTAAGAAGGAAGAGAGGCACTCCAGACAGCTGAAATGAATTACTATGTTTTGAGCATAATTCCAAAACACAGGAAATAAAGAGAAAATAGAGAAATAACTAGCATGAAAATTAAATGATGCTTACAATGAAAGAAATTGTCAAAACAACAGAGACAATCTACAGAATGGTATATATATCTCAAAATATGTAATATATATATATATATATATATATATATATATATATATATCTCAACTTCATAACTAAACAAGGCACAAATACCTGTAGATGCAAAAATGATAAGAAAAAACTGAGAGGGAGAGAGAGAGAAGAGAAAAAGGTGAAAAGGTGAACAATTCAACATTTCTCAAAAGAAACTAATAAAAAATGTATCTACCCAGAAGGTACAAAAATGTTTTGCAGAATTAATCATGAGCAACATGCAAATCAAAATCACAACAACAGAGATAGTATCAAAGTTTAATAAAATAAGGATCTAGATTTTAATGTGATAGAGAAGATGTGAAGTTGGAACACTAGCATGCTGTCACTATGAAAAAAATAAAATTTATTTCCTGGAAATGTTGAAACATGCATTTGCAGTCTGTATATGGCAATTTTGTTGAACTTGTCCATATTGGGTTTCATGGTCTAAGTTGGTGAAGATGGTGTTATCACTAGTATAGACAATATGGAAAGCAGCATGCAGGTTCCTCAAAAGAATTAAAATCAAAGCTACCACATGACTCAGAATTCTCTCTACTCAGTATATATCCAAAGATAATGAAATCTGTCTGTCAAAATGTCTCTACACATCCATGTTTACTGCAGTATAATTCATAATAGCCAAGAATTGTGAACAAATTAATTCTTCATCTACAGATGAGTAAGAAAAATATAATTTATACACACATGGAATACTATTTAGTCACACAAAGGCTGAAATTCTTATCATTTGTAACAACACAGATAATATAGGAAACCACTAAATTTAATAAAATAAAGCACACACAGAAAAACAAGTAGCATTGCATCAAGGAGATTTCTTATTAATTATGAAATCTTAGCCTTTAGTTTAAACTTGTCCCACTAACTCTTATAACGTAATCTGTTTCTATTAATCTAAGTTCTGTTATGTGTTTTTTAAACCACTCTTTAATTCTGTATGTGTGACTTCCTTCATGTCTCCCTGGTATAGCTGCCTCTCTTCTTCCAAGAGACTTCTCTTCCTCCTGGAAGACCCACCTATCCTCTCCTGACTGGCATTAAACCAATCACAAGAAGCTTTGGCAAAGATACATTTTCACAGTGTACAAAAATATTATTTCACAACATAGCATATAGTATCACTCATAGAGAAAATAAAAAAGTTAACCTCATAAAACTTGAAGGTAGAATGTTTGTTACCAGAGGCTAGGAATAGTAGTGGAGGAGGAGAGATGGGAGAGGATTAAGAAATGGTGTTAACAGGGAAGTAATATCCATTGTGAAACAAACCTCAAAGCTAAACAGCCACAACCTGTATACAGAAGACCTGGTACAAACCCATACAGGCTCTGTAGCTGTCCCTTCAATCTCTGTGGCCTTCTCTGAGCCCTGCTTAGTTGATTCTGCAGGCAGTAGTCTCCTGGTGTTCTCATCTCCTCTGTCTCCTATAGTCCTTCCTCCCCTTCTTTTACAGAGTTTCTCAAGGTCCTCCTACTATTTGTCTGAGGGTCTCTGTATCTGCTCCCATCAGCTGCTAGAGGAAGCCACTCTGATGATAGTTGGGACAGGCACCAATCCTATGAGCAGAGAAGAATGTCATTAGAAATCATTTCATTGACTGTTTTATTTTTTATTGTTTTGTCGGTCCTGTTTGGTTCTACTTTAGTTCTCTGAGACATCCAGATCAGGGAGAATGGGGGTGTCTCTAACTCCTTTACCTGCTTGAGGGATGGCAGGCATTCCCTTTTCCTCCTCCTGTGGTTGCTTTGTTCAGGCTTGATGTGAGGGTTTATGTCTAGTTTTTTGTTTTGTTTTGTTTTTTGTGGTGCCATGTTTAGATGATATCACTAGAAGACCTGCTCTTTTCTAAAGAGAAATTGAAAGGCAATAGATCTGGGAGAGAGGAGAGATAGAGGGACACTAGGAAGAGGGGAAGTTGTCGTTAGTGTGTATTACATGAGAGAAGAATAGGAAAAAGGAAAAGAAAAAGAAATGATACTAAGTTATAGTCAGATGGAACCAATAAGATCTGGAATGCTAGTCCACAGAAGGGTAAATACAGGAAATAATGTAGTCTATGTTTCAAATAGTTAAATAAATGAATTTTGAATATTTTTATCATTAAGTAAGGATATTTAGGGGCTGGAGAGGACTCCATGTTAAGACCAAGTACTGCACCTTTGTTAGGTGGTTCACAACAGCCTGTAACACCAGACCCAGAAACTCCAATGACTTCTTCTGACCTAGTACAGCAATCACATTTAAGCAATTCATACCCACACAGAGGTATTTTTTAAATAATAAATGAATAGCCAAGCAATAGTAGTTATAATTCCAGCACTTGGGAGGCAGAGGCAGGCAGATCTCTGTGAGTTCAAAGCCACCTTAGTCTACAAGAGCTAGTTCCAGGATAGTTAGGGCTGTTACACAGAGAAACCTATCTTGAGAAACCATGACAGATAGATAGATAGATAGATAGATAGATAGATAGATAGATAGATAGATAGATAGATAGATAGATAGAGTCTATGAGATATGTTTAGCTTAGCTTAGTTTTATACTGCACATTTATACATGCATCAAAACATTACAAGGTACCCACTAAATCTACAATGTTGTATATTTTATGTGTGAATTTAATTTCCTTTTAATTTTGAAAAGGTGGATATAAGAACTAATTTCTATCATAAAATTATAAGATTACATCTATTTCCTATCCTCTCTCATCTTCTCTTCTTCCTCTATCCCCATTCTCTGTGA
This sequence comes from Microtus ochrogaster, assembly GCF_000317375.1. NCBI lineage: Eukaryota > Metazoa > Chordata > Mammalia > Rodentia > Cricetidae > Microtus > Microtus ochrogaster. The sequence continues at coordinate 58,618,476 of NC_022012.1, forward strand.
CCTTTGTTCTACTTGCAACTTCTTTGAGAAGAACATCATAAGTATTACAAATCAGTGACAATAAATTTGTAATTATTTTTAAAACAAGGCAAAAAGAACATATGAGAAAGATAGGAAAGAATGGTAACAATGGCGTTGAATTCCACAAATTAAAAAACAAAATAGAAACATAAAGAAAGTTAAAATGAGAATGATGTGGCAAACATGACCCCAAGCAACAATGCAGAGCATCATCATCTAATTTGATAACACTGAGACCAACTAAAAATAGGAAGATTAGGAAGTGTGTTTGTGTGTGTGTGTGTGTGCGTGTGTGTGTGTGCGTGCGTGCGTGCGTGTGTGTGTGTGTGTGTGTGTGTGTGTGTGTGTGTGATTCTTGGCACCAGTTGGCAAAACCACAATAGCTTCAAGCAATTAGATATTGGAATTAAATTATGCTCAATGCTGTTACATTTATATCCAATTCAAATTGCATGTAATTAAGAAAACTAGATTAAGAGATTGACATGAGCTGTTTACATAATTTTCTTCTTAGCAAACTCAATTGAAAGAAATAAGTGGATGGTGAACTAAAGCTGCAAGGCACCACCCCTTACTTGTTCCTGTTCTCCGAAGGTCTCTATGTACACATGGTAACAAATGTGTTGGGCTCTGCAATGTGCTGAGGAAGAGGAATATCTCAGGATACACCTGGAGAGTTTTCAAAGATACCAGCCACCTTGGAATTTTAGTTCTACCTCCCAAGATTGGAGTCTCCCGGTATCCTGAGTCAGGAAACAGTGAGAAGACCCCATTTCTCAGGCCCACGGAATTCTAGGACTTTGAAGAGACAGAGACACACTTTCACTAACAACTCTCCTTAGCTATTTCTTGCCCTTGACCTAGGCACTTGTATTATGATGCTTACTGCCAAGGTTTAAATAAACTCCAGAGGAAACGGTCTGAAACATCAAGCAAGAAGAGTGCTAGGACTGATGAGTAAAGGAAAAGCAAGCCTCTATTGTTGCTGATGGTGGTAGATAGGAGTCCCATTATTGTAAGCAGTAATCAAATGGTAATAGCAGTCTAGACTTCTGCTCATCAACAACAGATCACCCAGGAAATTATGGCTATGCAGAGAAAAAGACATGAGTGCAACACAGTGAGAGATGACAGTGGTAGTGTAATGCCTCCAGGCCATTAGACTATGAAAAGCAGCTATTAGGCCACTGAGTCAAAGAGTGTAAGAGACAATATATTCCTGGGTTAGTTTGCTAGAGATGGTTTGAGAGTTATGAAGGTATACAAGACAAGTTGGGAACCAACAGTATTAAGAGAACAATACTAGGTTTTCAACTAAATACACTAGACTTTGGTTTGCACCTCCATTTTGGATGCAAAAGGCATCCTTCAACCAATATGATACCAGCAGTTAAAGTTCAAAACTACTGGAAAAAATTAATCAATAGCTAGACATATTGAATCATGTGGCTTTTCTTGGAGACATGCATGAAAATATCTAGGAAACTGATGTCAGGCCAAAGCAACAATCCTACTAAAGTACAACTTTGTAAACCACCGAGTTTATTTCGTTTTCTTATAGGAGTGTGGGTGAGTACCTATCTACAGGAGTTTGAACAAGGTCAAGACAAATAATTTCATCATAGAAAGGCCCAAGCCAGCATGGATAACAACCTGGGAAAGCAACATCCCTGTAGATGCCTATAACTTAACAGGTCTGGAGAGTCTCATCTTTCCAGCAGTCTTTATGTTAGGGTCCATGAGACGTCCCATAAAGAGGCCACCAGTCAGTATGTAATCAACAAGAGCACTTTATTAAAATTCTGACATGTAGTAGTTGCACATGATGACATCTGGAGAGGCTCATGGGCTTTTTTTAAACCAGATTAGGGGGATTCCTGGAAGGAGAGATTACTCTGGGGACTGATTGGTGAGAGGAGATTAGTCTGGGGGCTGATTGCTCTAGTGTTCAGAGACTTTCTAGCAGCAGGGTAAGAAAAGCTATCTTTAGCTATCTGGAGACTTTGGTCATCTGCTGAGCTAGCAGAAGGCAAAAAAGGTGCCTGCTGATTGGTTGCCCCTGAGTTGTGATTCCTCCCAAGAACTGTTTGCTCAATACCAGCCACCTCCAGTAAGCAGAAACCAAGACCTGGTCCCTGGCAGGGGCTATTAACAACCTGTCATGGCTCTGGTCTGGCTGTGTAGCTCCCTTTACTGTTCACACACTCTTGGTTAGGAAGCCCTGTGAAACTTGTAATTTTCAGGAGCTTCCTGGGAGTTAGGAGTTTTACTTCATGAGATCAGCAATTTTGTTTCCTTTCTGAGTCTGAAGGGACCTCCCTCAAGAACAGAACATTTTAATGCAAAGGGATTATTACATAACAAATTAACCATAGTTAACTTTAAATAAACTATATGATGTACATAAAATATTCCTCATATTAGAGTGAACATGTGGAGGATGTAGATAATAAAAAATCCAAATTCATATTGAATACAAAGAATTTGTGTTTATAAACTAGGAGTAATAGATCACAGAGAGCTGTGGAAGTTCCTGTGTAAAATTTCCAGTGCTTCTTCATGACCTTAAATTGAGTTCACCACAGATAGACTTGTTTTGAATTATAATCCATGCATCACTGCCATCTGACATTTCCAAACAAACCCAGAACTTTTTCCAAAAAAAAAAATGGAAAACAAGAAATTGTGTCCCACAAAATAAATAAGAGTTTATAGACTCTACTCTACTACCACCAAAACACTAGGAACAGAAAAGAAGTAAAACATCAGAATCAAATATATCACCATTTGTGAAGTACAATGACAAACACAAGAAAAGTGAAGGGTACTGGGTTTCACATTTCAGAGAGTAATGCATACTCAAAGTTGGCTGGTAGTTAAATTGTGTGCCTATCAAATGCATTCCAAATCTTTTCCCCATGAGACTGTTGTGCAGTTTCTTGCTGCCTTGAATCCATTTTATGAACATTACTTTAAAAATCGTGTCATTACTTCAGGCCTGGCTCTGAAAGCATTTCCTACTAGAAGCTTTCTTTGCTCTTTTTTTCCATCTTTGATGTTCTTTGTATTCCAGACATCTATGTGTCTATAGCTTCTGCTCTTGGTGGCTGGTCTCTCCTCTTCTCCACCCATTGGTAAGTGATCACATCCATTCCCAAGGACTTCAATGCCATCTATAATTAGCTTCCTTTTCTCCAACATTGACTTCTCTGATTTAAGTCATCTATATTTTATTTGTACTTGGATGTTAGCCAAAGTCTCAGATTTAACAGAGGCAAAGCAGAAATTTGAGTTCTATCTTATCAAATTATTCTCAACTGTTCTAAAAAAGGAGACAAGAATCTGTGATTCAGCCTAGATTAGTAAGTATGGCTACATGATTCTGTCCTTCCTGTAGATTCCCCAGTGCCCAAACATATCTCACAAACAGATTTCCAACTAAGACTGGGAAGCCCCACTTACGGTTTACCTAGCTTCCGTGTTTGGGCTGGGTGGCACATGGTGTGCAACAGTGCAGCCTACTGGGTCCAGATTATATACACAACCAACAAACAGTCAACATACCCAGGTCTCATTCAATAATGATATGAAAGGTTTAGACAGTATAACTACACTCTAAAAAAATCCACAGTTCTATAGAAATGTTCTGTAATCAGAAGAAAAAAACCTAGATGAACAACCTCAGAACACATATTGTAAAAGAATAATCACAATTGCCATCAAGGCATCACAGAATATAAAGAAGGCACAAAATAATAGCTCAGTGACCTTAAAGAGGATGAACTTGAAAAAAATAAATGACAGAATGATGCTCAAGGAAACACAAACATAAAACAGAATGAAATGGGGAAAACAATAAAGGATTTGAAAACCCAGTTCAACAAAGATATAGAAATATTAAAAAAAAAACTCAAGCTGAAATGAAGATAGAAAGGAAAAAATTCAATACCCATTTAGAAAACTCAAAGGAAACCTTACAAGTAGACGAGGTCAAGTAGAAGAAAGTTTTCAGGACTCAAAGATAGCATAAAAACAAATAATATGAAATGATTAAAATACATCAAAAGAACATGCAGAAATTGTGGGACACGCTGAAAAAAAATATTTAATTATAGGAATAGATGAAGGAGAAGAATCCCTGGCTAATTATATTCAACAAGATCTTAGGAGACAAGTTCCCCCAATTTCAGAAATGCTACCCACAAAGATATAAAAAACAGACAGAGCACCAAATAAGTAAGACTAGAAAGGAATTTTCCCATGGCATATCATAGTTAAAACTCTACAATACAAAGCAAAGAAAGAATATTGAAATACATAAGGGAAAATGACAAATCATATATTAAGAAATCCCATCAGAATAGCAGCTGTTTTCTTGGTTGAAACATCGGTAGCAAAAAGAGATTGGAACAACGGACTCTAGGTAATAAACCATAAAACTGGCTTTCAGGAAAAAACCCATATGATCAGTTAAATAAATGCAGAAATAATGTTTGACATAATCCAAAATCCCTTCATGATAAAAGTCCTTGAGATAGTTGGAAAGGATAGAGCATTCCACAATGTAATAAGGGATATGCATGACAAACCAAGATGCAGTATTGCCTCAAACAGCAGAAAAATTTGAATCAGTTTCACTAAAGCCAAAAACTAGGCAGGGTTTCCCATAACCCAACTCCTGTTCAATAGAGTTTTCAATGTACTTGCTGGAACACCAAGGCAAGAGAAGGAAATTAGGAGTATGAAAATAGGAAAAGAAGTCAAAGTTTTCTTATTTGCAAATGATATGTTATATAAATGAGAAATCAAAAAAATCCCACCAGAGAGCTCCTAGAAATTATCAATAACTTAAGCAAAGCAACAGGATGTAAAATTAGTATTCTTTCTATACACCAACAATGAACATGACAAAAAATAGATTATGGACTGAAGGCGTAAGTCACAAACAATGCCACACCAGTTTGGAATTATGATTAATAGGGTGGTTTTTATTTAAAGGGGAAAAACTTACAGATCTCCGTCCCAGGCAACAGCCCTATACGCAACCAGGAAGGGAGTCTAGTCACCGGAGGAGCAGGAAGTGAAGAGAGAGAGGAGAGGGAAGTGGCCGCTTTTTTAAAGGGAGAGACCACGCCCCAATGGGCTGATATCTCAGCGGCTATAGGCTGGAGGAGCGGGAGGACCTCCTGCAACAATGGACATTCACATTCACAGTGGCTTCATAGAAAACAAAGTATCTAGAAATAAGGCTAAGAAAAGAAGGAAAGGACCTCTACAACAAAAACGTCAAATCTCTGAGGAAAGAGCTAGAGAAAGCCATAAGAAAATGGAAAGATTTTCCATACTCATGGGTTAGTAGAATTAATGTTGTGAAAATGACCAGTCTACTCAAAGCAATTGATAGATTCAATGTAATCCCAATCAAAGTCCACACCATATTCTTTACAGAAAAAGAAAAAACAATCCTAAAATTCTTATGGAACCACAAAGAGCTCAAGAAAGGCAATGCAGCTCTGAGCAAAATCAAGTGGACAAACAATGAAGTAGAGTTACTATTTCTGAACTCAAGTATATTACAGAGCTCCTGTAGTAAAACCAGCATGGCACTGGTACAAAAACAGACAAAACCGATGAGACAAAAAGAAGAACCAAACATATGGCATAGGGTTTCTTTTGCTGTAATGAAACACCATAATCAAAACAACTTGGGGAAAATGGTTTATTTGGTTTATTCTTCCACAGCACTGTCAGGACAGAAACTCAAACTGAGCACGCACCTGGAGGCAGGAGCTGATGCAGAGGATGTGGAAGGATGCTGCTTCCTGGCATTTTTCTCATAGCTTTTCTCAACTGGCTTTCTTATGGAATCCAGGACCTAGCCCAGGAATAGCACCACCCTCAATGGGCTGGTCACACCCCCATCAATCACTAATTAAGAAAATGTCCTACAGGCTTGTGTAAAGTGATCTTATAGAGGCATTTTCTTAATTAGGCTCCCTCCTCTTGAATGACTTTACCTTGTGTCCAAGTTAGCCTAAAAAATATCCAGCTCAACTATTAACTACAGCCATTTGCTATTTTACAAAGATGTCAAAAACATACAATGTAGAAAAGACAGCATATTCAATAAATGGTACTGACCAAACTGGATGTCTGTCTGTAAAAAAAATTAAATTAGACCTTATCTATCACCCTGTACAAACTTAACGGCAAATGTATTAAAACCTCAATGTAAACCATGAAACACTGAAACTGCAAGAAGAAAATAAAGGTGGTACTACAAAAATGTATGTGTATGAAAGGATTTTCTGAACAGGAATCCATTTGTTCAAGAATTAATGCCAACAGTTGACAAGTGGGACTTCATAAAACTAAAACGCTTCTGCACAGCTAAGGAACCAACTGAATGAAGCGGAAGCCCATAGAGCAAGATAGAAGCTTTGCCAGCTATACGTCTGATATCAAGAATACAGACACTTATATAAAGAATTTTATATATAATATAATATAAGAAATAAAATGACTAATAAATATCTCAAAAATTATCATTGTCCTTAGAAATTAGGTAAATGCAAATTAAACATCTTCGTGGTTTTACCTTACCATAGTAAGAATGACTAAGATTAATAAAACACTGAGAGCCGTAAACCACCTAACAATATCCATATCAGAAGGTCTGAGAAATCAGCTTTCAAGGTGTTGCTTACGTGAGTCCAAAAGACTCCCAAAACAATACAGGCCATTGCCCTTGGTTGTCTTCCAAAAGCTGACAGTAAAACCAAACACTTTGAGATGGACTGGCTCAACAAGTTCAAGGCCTGCTCAGGACACAACAGTTTTAAGTCAATCAACCCTCCCAGTCATCTTTCTTAAAACTGACTTACCCTGAATTAGGGGAAGAAAACCCTTCAAAGGCTTTAAGACACCCAGCCCTAGAGAAAAAACTTGATTTTTTTTTTTTGTTCCTTGAGTCCCGAATCATGTATGTTTCCTTACCCCCAGTAAATCTCTTTCCTCCACTGCTGATTCGATCTGAGGGGTTTGAAATTTCTCTGCTGATACCTGTGACTATTCATATTTTTTCTGCCATTTAATTCTTTAGCTGGTAGAGAAAATAAACCCAGTCAAGAGCCACAGACTATATCATTTCAAGACCCCGAGACAGCATCAATTTCAAGGCTCTGTCACATGGGTTTTATTTTTTTTTTTTTACTTTCCTGAAAGTACTTTGGGAAAACATTCTTCATTCTCTTGTTACTTCCTTCCTTTTCAATACAGTTTGCCTCTGTTTAACACAATGCTGCATATTAATTAATTAATTTACTTATTTTATTTTATGTTGGTTTTTTGAGATAGAGCTTCTCTGTGTATTCTTGACTGTCCTGGAACTTACTCTGCAGACCAGGCTGGTCTTGAACTCACAGAGATCTACCTGCCTCTGCCTTCGGAAATCCTGGGATTAAAGGCTTGAGCCACCATGGCCCAACTAATTTATTGATTTTTGTATTATCTTTCTGCCTGCATAGGAACAGGATATGATCTTGCTTTGTTGACTGTTATATCCCTTTGTTGTCATAATAGTGATAGACACAGAGTGAATATTAAATACATAATAAAAACTGAGACAGCACATTGTTTTCTTTGATATATACTTATTTGATGTCTATTTTCATAGTCATCTCTCTTCTGTAGTACTATAAGCTTTTGGGAGCAAGAAAGATGTTTATCCGTGAATCTATATAGATTCTGACCTACAACATGCTATTTAATGATGCGGAAAAATCAGTTTAAATTAATTAATTAGAGATTAGTGGTGTTGATGTTTAGTTGTGTCACATTTTAAACTAAGGTGGATGAAAACTGAGAGTACACGAAGGAGGGTCAGGGGAAGCTGGGTTGATCTGGAAAAGAGGGCCCAACCACTTCAGCTCCTGCCAGAGGACTTTGAAGCTGCTTTCTGTTGCAACCCGTGCAAACTGCTAACTGTTGCCAGCTGCAGAAAGCCTTTCTCTGGGAGGAAACTCTGAGGGCGGGACCAATCAAGTAGAAGGAGATAGACCCTGTAGGGGTGGTACCTAGGAGCCTATAAAAAGTCTGTCATCAGACTTTCTCTGAATGAGGCTTCTTTCCACAACAAACAATTGCTTGTTCAACCTCCAGGAAAAAAAATTGGTGCGACCCCTACACATCTACCCCTCACCAAGACTCCCATAACATATAGACAATGGCTAAATTTTTAAATATTCTAGGAGCAAAGATTGTGACAACAATGTCTCAGTTTAAATACCTTCATCTCTTTAAAACTGAGAATACAACCAAAATACTTGAGTAATTGCTGCTGTGATTTAAAAACAACTGGAGATTATATTGTGACATTTGTGAAAGATCATGGAGACCTAACTAGGGGCAATGTGATGGAGACAACGGAGGAAGAAGAGGTTCATGGAAGAAGGCTAGTTACTAATACTTAATCATGTGTTAATAATATATGCAATCTAACTTAAATATTTTAAAGGGAAAGTCATTGGAACATGAGAAATCAAAGTAACTTTAAAGTTTTGTTGATCATGTCAAAACCAAACAAGAATATAAGAAAGAGGCAAAAATTATGGAGCTGAAACTCCAATTATTTCGATGAGAGAAAAGAAAAGAAAAAGGGTAAGATAAGAATGGAAAAGAAATTCAACAAAGATTTGTATACCGAAGACTAAACTTACATTCCTTAAGCATTAGAAGTAGGCATGGTGGCACATTTTGTAATTGAAGGAAGCTGAACTAAGGAGAAATCCCATATTTGGGGTCAATCTGTGCAATGTAGGAAGAATCCATCTCAAAAATTATAAAAACTAAGTAAACAAAAAAGCAGGTGATCAGTGTTTAAGATGCAGCTTGAGATGACGGGTGAATGTTGGTCTTGGGATCTAAAAGAATGGGAGACGCAAAAATGTTTTCTAAGAGAGATAATAAGCACTATGACTGCTGTGTTGTGTCTTAGCAATGAAGAAATCCACCATGATGAAGCACTTGCATTGGACTTAAGCACAATTTAAAGTTTAATATTGCTTTTCCACTGTCTTAATTGAAAGAACAATTACGTGCATAATAATAAATTCTGAAATTCTCAGACAACAGCGACATGGCAACAATTTTCCATGGTGTGGAAAGAGGTACAAAGAGAAGTAAGTTAACTTAAGACTTTTCAAATGAACTCCAGGGTATTTGAATTGCGACATTTGCATTATAATATAGAAATACATTGAAAATCAAATCCTGTTCAACGTCTTCTGAATGGTACATTGATAAGTCAAAATGGCACCACAATATGATTATTTTCCTAAGAATAATTAATTATTTAAGTCCACATTATCAAGAGAAATTCATTTGTAAGGTAAGGTATCAAACTTCAAGCACTCTCTAGTTTGAATAAAAAGCATCATGATACAGAGACATACATTTTTATTTGTTTTTTTCATGTTATCTCTATCTTATGACTGAGTCCTCACCAAGTGAAGTTAATGCAAGAAGAAAGGCACAACTTGAATTTTACTTTAGTTAAATCTATTTTGTGTTGACAGCAAATGAATCTGTTTTGTGTATATAATCTTATATGATCTCTTTAGACATATATGGAGTCTTGGACTTCACTTTTATTGCCTTAGAATATTATCCATCTCCATCTCCAAAATCATCTTAAAATGTTAAAAGCAGTCCTCCTGTGTGTGCATTCTTTGGCATAGGCACATATCGAATGCTGAACTTCTGAAGTTTAACCATACCCTCAAGTCAACAAATACTCAGAGCATTTACAAGTCTCATAGTTGGAACCACACGTAGCCATGTGTGTCACCTAAGATGATACAACACAACTTTTACAATGAGGTTCCAGTAACCCCAAACTAACACTTTTCCATTATTTATAAACTGTGAGTGCTCTTGAATTATTCTTGAAAGTTCTGCAAGTTCTACGGTAATGCTCTTAATCATGCTGAGCCATCCCACCTGAAAGACATCTTTAGCTGTCAATAGGTGGTATGCATTACCAGAATAAAAACAGATTTAAAAACTGAAGAGAGAAGCATAGAAAATATTATTTTTCACTACTCTGTTCTTCCACTTCATAAAGCTGAAAGTATAAGGCTAGACAGGTCATTCATTTTTGCACTGGATGCCCTTTACTGTGTTACATGGTGCACGGCAGCATCACGCTAGTTATAGCATTATAGCCACCTCTGGTGGGTGAATCAGCAAAGTCTGCAACTGTTTATACAGAATCTGGAGTTACTTATGCCATCAGAGAAACTGCCAGAAATAATTTTCTTTAGATACCTCATGCAGAAAACATAGAGATTTCAACTAAATGTTACAAGTTCTTACGGAAGTCATTTCTTCTCTTTGTGGTTTGAGCACTCGGAGGAAGAGATGTAATGAAGGTCATCCTTCAACCTCGCCCCCTCATATGAACTCCCTTGAACATAATAATAAGTGACATGAGTTTACAGACTCCGATATAAATGTCTCTACTCTACAAGCAAAACGGAACCCTCCCTCTGACCTAAATGCAGCCTCACCTGCATGAAATGATCAGGAACATGCTGAGAGCAGCAGCATTGTAACCGATTCTCTTACACCTGGTAAATTACCATAGACAAACTTGCTTCTAGGCATTCCTGCTGCCCACAGCAGCCACATTACAGCAGGATCATCTACTCTGAGTAGCAGGACCTTTCATAAACAGAAGCAGGAAGATGTAGGCATCTTTGGGAACAAGGTAGTGAAATCTTCCCTCAAATATTCCACTCACCTCTTACATGGAGTCTATCCAACTATGCTCAGCTGACAGCAGGGGGCAAGGTAGAAAACTTCTCAAGAAAACGAGGTTCCGGGGTGCAGCCTGATGAAAAGATTTTAGAGAATTTTTTCACACACACAAAATAAATTAATCAGTACCTTACAATATGATCCCCAGATAAAAGAACAAACACCTTTAAAAAGTTTAATCGTAGCTCTGGTCCTGAAATGAAGCACAGCAGGAAATGAAAGTTATGAACTTCAAAAGTCATGGCTCCATCTTTTCTAAGCTTCACTTGGCATATTTCTATATAGCTCCCAACACTTTTGTGTAGCTGCAAAGATAGCACGAAGGTAACAGGAAGACTCGACAGGCAACCAGGACAACCAGGAGGTAGAGTAGATGTCTTCAAATAGCTTGTTCTGGGCTCATAAGGCAGATCAGTGGATAAAGGCACTTTTTCTGGGCTCATAAGGCAGATCAGTGGATAAAGGCAATTTTTCCAAGTTTTTCCAAAACACACGGGGACAAAAGAGAGGACAGACTTCCACATGTCATTCTCTGACCTCTGCACACCTTCTGTGGCATGTGTAGGTGCACACACATGCCACAAACCAAATGAATAACTGAATAGATAAAAATAATGGCAATTTAAAATAACTTCTCATTAACTATAACAGGACATAAATATAGTAACACAAATTTACCAAACGAATGCCGAATATTATGTTAGATAATTGACAATGACGTCACATAAATTTTGTAGTCCATTAACAAAGATGTTTTAATTCTGCAATAATGTCCGTAAATGTTCATAGGTTCAGTTTATATGGTGTATACTGAAGATGTGGTACGAACAAACTAAGATGAATGTCTTATAAGCTTCCACTCCACTTGAGGATGATACAAAGTAAGATGTACATGATCAGAAGTTGATGAGTACTAGAAAAGGTGAAATTTAGGGGAGGGGTGCTATTATAAGGAATAAGAGGAGGGAATTTCTCAGGTATTGGTTAATAGCACTTTTTACTAGGGCTTCAGGGGGAGGTTTGAATGGATGCAGCAGTGAATATGGCTTGAACAGACACTAATGTCTGTGAAAGAATGGTCCAGGTAGAGGAAAGAGCAAGCAGAAGGTTTTGGAGTGGAACCATAACTGGTATAACGAGAAAGAACACAGAGCCAAGGGGAATGTATGGATAAGGAAGAATAGCAGACCCAAGACGAGGACCTTGCAGTTGTGCATCTTTTATTTGCTTTCATTGTACAGCATGATAAGCAGAGATGTCTTTTGTCAAAGTTTTCAAAGAGAACTTTGTTTATCAAGCTAAGAATAGATGTGGATAAATACAGAAACAGAGAAAAATGCTGCTGTGGAGGCCAAGGGGACAAGAATATACAATAACATCAAATGATGCTTTAAATATCTGCTAACTTGTTGCTAACTCAAAAAAATGTAAATATAAAATACATAATTTGTGACTATATTGTGTATGTGGGAAAATAAGGTATTGTCTAGCAACTGAAAAAGAATAATCGTTACGTGACTCTGTGTTAGGTAGCCATCTTCTCAATGTATTGGGAGTGTTAGGAATTGTATAATGACAGAGTGGACATGGGATGTGGAAGAAGGGAAAGAGTCGAAGAGTCAAGGGAGATTCCAAGTTCTTTAAAACATGGGACACCAGAAAAATGGAGTTGACTGCACTTGAGATCAGTCATGTTCAGGAGCAAAAGGGGGAATTGGAGTTTGGATAGGCAGACATCATGCCACAATAGCTTTAACTCCACTGATTGCTGATACTGAAGGGGGAAACAGTCTAAGAAATAGAAACTTCATTGTTGCAAGAAAGAAGATAGTTTATAAAGCCAGGCACTGGATGCAACAACTAAAGTGTGCCAAGAAAGGATAAAAGGAAAAGGGAGAGCTCCTAGTCAACCCTGCAAAACAACAGCATTCAGTGTTAGAAAACAAAGAAGAGACCTGGGAAGATGCAAATGGAGAGTTGATGATGTAAGAGGAGAGGGAAATCACGAATGAGCCTTGAAAGTCAGGTGAAGAAAATGTCTCAAGGAGACATCTCTGTTGTGAATGTTGATGCATCAGTAAGATCATTTATCGTCATCATTATTTAAATATCTATCAGACTTTCAGAATTTAGATATCTCTGAGCAAAATTCATGAACATATGAATGCAATCCTTAAATGAAATGGCTAACCATATAATTTCATCTGTGAGAAGTTACCTTTATGTCAGGTACAAAGTACCTGACTTTCTAATGAAGAGATCATTTGACAGAAAGGAACCTCGATTCATTCACTTGAATGAATACTGTATTGTTAATTTGTTAAATATTAATCTCTTTAAATATGCTTCCCCAGGTACATTGTGAGTTTCTCGAGAACAAAACCTATTCAAATCATAATTCCCAGTAACTAGGGCAATGACAATACCCAGGACACATTTAATAAATATTTATATGCTAGATTTTTAGTTTCTTTACAAAAAAATATATCTTTTTGCAAATTTTACTTCAAAGCAATGAAATACAAAAATTACTTTTTCAATGAATCCTGGAGAATCTTCAGATGGATCTTAATTTCTGGTAACACGAAGTTTCTAGTGGCTGTAAAGGAAGGGAGACAACCATTGACTAGCTTCAGGACCATCTCACACACATCCAAACTAGCATGTGTTGAGTTGCTATACTTGAGTCTTAAAAGCTCCTGAACCCAGAGCTTTAGAACTGAAAGAGACTCCAAGATTTTTTTTACTTCATCTTGGATTCTAAAGAAACTCTGTGTACTTAAGAATCTGTTTCATACATTACTTTTGATTCTATTACTTTTTGCTTTTTTATTGTCATGTAACAAGTTACTACCAACACAGCCACATAAAATTTTCATTTGACCCCAACAGGTCACAGTCTGGGCACAGCCTACTAGAGATTTCTTATAAGGGCCACAGTGTCTGCAAACCAGATGTCAGCTGAGTCATGTTGCCTTCTAGAAAAGGGCATTTTCCCACCAAAGTAGATAGTTGTTTCAAGAATTTACTCCATTTTGTAGACTTATAGACTAGCACTGCTTCATTGCAGGCTCTGGTCAGAACTGCTGGGAGCTGCTTGCCATTTGACCCTCTGGTAGGTCATATGTATCTCCTTAAAAACAACTGAATTCTCTTCAAGCATAGCCTACACCCATTGTTTTTAAAGATATATTTATTTTTATTTTATACTTATGGATATTTTACCTCCATGTATGTTTGTTTGCCCAGAACATGCGGAAAAGGCTGTTAAATTCTCTAGAACTGGAATTACAAATCATTGTTAGTAAACTTAGGGTGTTAAGAGATGAAACTAGAACCTCCAAAAGAATATTAAGGCCTTCATCATCTGAGCCATTTTTCCGGCTTGTTAAGTCTCATTTTAGAGGATATTTTCCTGATTAAATTGGGCCTACCTAAGATGATCTTCTTTTCTGATTCACTAAAATCACGATCTGGGATCTTCTTTAGATTCACAAAATCCCTTTACCATTCCCAAAATGCAGAATCACAGCAATGGCATCCTATTCTGCTCAAAGATCTTACAGCTACTGGGAGAAAATTGTAGTATAGACTGGAAAATTTAGGGACTATTTTTGGAATTTTTCTTATTACATTTGTCGATGCCTTCCTGATAACCTTCTTGATATTAATAGATATAAATGTAACATGAAATATATATTATTTATATTAAAATATATATTATTTACAGGTATCTAGTCACTTTATTTAAAATATTATTTAATTGTGTTGAATATTATTTTAAGATGTTTTACGTATTTTATGCAGTGGAAAATTTGTTTAATGATTCAAAGATGTGTTGCATTTTTTTATGTTACATTTGTTTAATTCTATGAAGCTGTGTTGTTTTGTCTGCCTAAAACACCTGATATGTCCAATAAAGAGCTATCAATAGCTAGGAAAGAGGGCCATAAGGAGGTCTGCTAGGCAGAGAGAATAAATAGGAGAAATATAGGATCTAAAGAAAAGAGATGGAGGGAGGAGCAAGAAAGAGAGAAGGAGAGAATGCCAGTCGCACAGCCAGTCATTGAGTAAGAAGGAAAGGAAATCACATAGAAAAAAGAAAGATACATTGTCCAGAGGCAAAATGTAGAAGAAAAGAAACAAAATAATTTATGTTAGAAAAGCTGGCTAGAAACAAGCCAAGCTGAGGCCAGACACTCATAAGTAAAAATAAGTTTCTATGTATTTACTTGGGAACTGGGTGGCAGTCCCCCAAAGAGGATAAAAAAGTTTAATTGCATATTCATGCCTCTGTGAGGAGAGAGAGAGACAGACAGACAGAGAGCACATATATTTCATTAATAAGTACTTTAACACATACAATTAGTTATCCCTCTATTTCTGGTTTTCTTTTACTCATCTTCTTTCCTTTCCCTCTTTCTGAGTCACATTTTCATTAACTAATGACAAATTTACTTACTTTATGTATAATTCTAAAAATTAGGAGAATTAATCCTCATCATGAGATATTGAAATGAGAGTTTCAGTATTATTTTTTTTAATTAATTTATTTATTTATTAAAGATTTCTGCCTCCTTCCCGCCACCGCCTCCCATTTCCCTCCCCCTCCCCCAGTCAACTCCCCCTCTCTCATCAGCCCAAAGAGCAATCAGGGTTCCCTGCCCTGTGGGAAGTCCAAGGACCTCCCACCTCCTTCTAGGTCTAGTAAGGTGAACATCCAAACTGCCTAGGCTCCCATAAAGGAAGTACGTGTAGTAGGATCAAAACCTATTGCCATTGTTCTTGACTTCTTAGAAGTCCTCATTGTCCGCTATGTTCAGCTAGTCCGGTTTTGTCCCATGTTTTTTTCAAACCCAGTCCAGCTGGCCTTGGTGAGTTCCCGATAGAACATCCCCATTGTCTCAGTGTGTGGGTCCACCCCTCGCGGTTCTGAATTCCTTGCTTGTGCTCTCTCTCCTTCTGCTCCTGATTTGGACCTTGGGATTTCAGTCCGATGCTCCAATGTGGGTCACTGCAACCATTTTGGAAAGCAGTGTGGCGGTTTCTCAGGAAATTCGGGATCAGCCTACCCCTGGACCCAGCAATACCACTCTTGGGAATATACCCAAGAGATATCCTATCATACAACAAAAGTATATGCTCAACTATGTTCATAGCAGCATTGTTTGTAATAGCCAGAACCTGGAAACAAAATAGATGCCCTTCAATGGAAGAACTGATGAAGAAAGTGTGGAATATATACACATTAGAGTACTACTACTCAGCAGTAAAAAACAATGACTTCTTGAATTTTGCATGCAAATGGACGGAAATAGAAAACACTATCCTGAGTTAGGTAAGCCAGACCCAAAAAGAGGAACATGGGATGTACTCACTCATAATTGATTTCTAGCCATAAACAAAGGACATTGAGCCTATAGTTCGTGATCCTAGAGAAGCTAAATAAGAAGGTGAACCCAAAGAAAAACATATAGTCATCCTCCTGGATATTAACCTTCATCAGGCAATGAAAGGAGACAGAGTTTCAATATTATTACAAGGTAGTATTTGGGGAAACACTGTCAGAGACATTGTTTTTTGTACTCCATCAATGTGTGTTTGTATTCTATCAATGAGACAGACTGTGCTTTTTCTATTGGATGGCGCTCTGGAAAAGAGATCAACATGTATGCTAAACTATTCTTGATGAAAAAAAAAAATTAAACCACCAGTAAGTCAATTTCCTTAAGTTGGGGATGCTTTTAAAGATTATGCAATTCTTCCATTGAAGGACATCTAGGTTGTTTCCAGGTTCTGGCTATTACAAATAATGCTGCTATGAACATAGTTGAATAAATGCTTTTGTCATATGATAGGGCATCTCTTGGGTATATTCCCAAGAGTGGTATTACTGGATCTTGGGTAGGTTGATCCCGAATTTCCTTAGAAACCGCCACACTGATTTCTAAAGTGGTTGCACAAGTTTGCATTCCCACCAGCAATGAATGAGTGTGCCCCTTACTCAACAACCTCTCCAACAAAGGCTATCATTGGTGTATTTGATTTTAGCCATTCTGACAGGTGTAAGATGGTATCTCAAAGTTGTTTTAATTTGCATCTGGACTCTAGAGGGGCTCGCAGGTGTCCAGGGAGATGTCCCCAGCTAGTACCTTGGGCAACTGAGGAGAGGGAACCTGAAACGACCCTATCCTATAGCCATACTGATGAATATCTTGCATATCACCTTAGAACCTTCATCTGGCAATGGATCGAGATAGAGACAGAGACCCAAATTGGAGCACCGGACTGAGCTCTTAAGATCCAAATGAAGAACAGAAGGAGGGAGAACATGAGCAAGGAAGTCAGGACCACGAGGGGTGCCCCCACCCACTGTGACAGTGGAACTGATCTATTGGGAGCTCACCAAGGCCAGAGGGACTGGGACTGAATAAGCATGGGATGAAATCGGATTTTCTGAACTTGGCGGACAATGAAGGCTGATGAGAAGCGAAGGACAATGGTACTAGGTTTCGATCCTAATACATGAACTGGCTTTGTGGCAGCCTAGCCTGTTTGGATGCTCACCTTCCTGGTCCTGGATAGAAGTGGGAGGACCTTGGACTTCAGGCAGGGCAGGGAATCTGGACTGCTCTTCATTCTCGAGAGGGAGGGGGAATGGAGTGTGGGAGAGGGGGAGGGGAAGAGGGGAGGGGAGGGAGGGGGCAATGTGTGTGAGTAGAAGGAGGGAAATGGGAATTTTTTTTTGCAACAACTAAAAAAAAAGATTATGCAATAACGGGAAGTGAAAGTTTATAGATCCAGTTATCCTCTTTGTTCAATAAAAGTCCCCACTTTAAGAAACTGGATTAAAGTAAAGTTACTCAGTGTACTTGTCTAATAGATTTTCTCAAATTTGCACAGCTTAAGAAAATAAAATGAGTAAGAGAGGACTGTAGAGACATTCCTATCTAATCAGATATTTAATAGTCATTTTATTCATAAGCATTCTGGTATGGGAATTAAAAAGAAGCCTCTTTAAGATGCTTGCTTTGAGATTTTTTTTTTTTAAAAAGACCATACAACACAAACTAATATACTTAGTGACTCAGAGGAATAAATGCCACTCAAAGCAATCCAGGTGAAGCTATTCTACTAACTCATTATGAAACTGAATAGAATAGTCTCTTTAATTTTTGTGTGGATTAGTAACACAACTAACCTCTGTCTTCTTGGGCTATTGCAATCAAGGAGTAGGAATTAATGAATAAAATACAGGGGCATAATTCAAAGAGGTCTTTGTTGGAGTTTTTGCTATACTAATGCTTTCTATCTAGTTCAGACTTGAATTTTGTCATGTGGAAAAACAATGCCCGGTCTCAGGGTGACCTTGAGAATAATACAATTTGTCTACAAAATTCTTTCTTTTTTTTTTTTTGATTTTTTGAGACAGGGTTTCTCTGTAGCTTTTTGGTTCTTGTCCTGGAACTAGCTCTTCTAGACCAGGCTGGCCTCGAACTCACAGAGATCCGCCTGCCTCTGCCTCCCGAGTGCTGGGATTAAAGGCGTGCGCCACCACCACCCAGCACATTGATTTATTTTTAATTGGGTGATTATTCCTTCTTTTTGTAACTCCAGCCTTCTGTATATGATGAGAAAGCTGATCTAAAATATTTTCTTTATCATAAAGTACTGCATAAGAAAATATTTTATTAAAAAGGAATCTCTCTTTTGTTGAAATATACAATGTATCTTTCAGAAGACCCACTCTGAGAGTGCTTGTTTATGTAACCCTATGATAATTTAAAGATGACATGTTAGTTAATATCTGGGAATCAAGGGACAGAAAAGAAATTTTTAATTTGAACTGGAGAGAAAAGTACCTTCTAACCCCGCATGGTTGGTTTGTTCACTGAGGGCATGTAACCTTCAGTCTTCATGTACCTTGTACATGTTCCTTGTACCTAAGCTATGACCAAAGGAGATGCAGGCTTTCTACTTTCCTACAACTATCTTTTATGAAAGCAAAACTCAGACCAGCTTCTCTACCTCTGCCATTACTACTAATAATAAGCAAGAGTGCATGGAAGCATTTACAGAAAATTCCTGCTTGTTTTCTATGTTTTTGTGATAAGCCAATCTCTAAACCAACAATATTTTAGAAGTAGAATTGTTATTAATCTGATAGGTGACACAAGCCACGAGAATATTGCAGTACCTGACAACCTTAGACTCACAGCCTGAGTGATATACTGAGAAGTGAAGAATAAAAACCTTTCCCTGAATTCACCATGTTACAAACCAGGGTGTGAGCTTTATATAGGTTACCAAAGTGTAAAGCAGTCAATGCAACTTCTTTACAGATATATTCATTGCACACATTAGAAAATCTACACATGTACCACAGAATTACCCCATCTAAGATCTCTTTGCAATATCTCAGGAGTTGATCAGAGAAAATGATAGTTATGGTTTTTATACTTGTCTTTGGATAAACTGCCATATCCCCCTGTGTGTATAGAACATAGAGTAACCTCGATTGGGATAACTAACAGCCCTTTGAGTGACACTCTGATAATACTTGGTAATATACTGTGGTTACATTTTATGCCATAAATCCAGATTTCTGATACTCAATAATAGTTATCTAACACTGACCCATTACTTAAAAGTGAGTTTTCCCATGTTCTGATGATTGGTAGCCTCCTATTTGGTCTCCTGCTAGTGACCTTAACTCCCTAAAGTCAACCCTTAGAACACAGGTAAAAGATTCGGACTCCTTTTAGTAGAAATACAGAGTTGTTTGGAACAAGGACAGATGTGGTCATCTCCATATCTGAAAACTTCCACAACTTAACCACATCACAGAAGAAAAGTGAGCATCAACACTGAGGGCTGAAGCCCTCCAACCACCTTGACTTTATTGTCTAACATAGCATTCCAGCCTCAGGGACTTCCTTAAAGCTTCCTCAGTCACATTAAACATTCTCCGGCCCCAGACCTGTGAAGCCTGAAGTTTACTATGGACCACCATTCCTGTTTCCAGATGAAGGCTTGCCTTGTTCCTTCCCTCCTTTAGGAATTTGTGCATCAGGCATTATATTCATTTTTGTAGCAAACTGCCATGAACCTTCTGATTTAACACAATAAAATTTTATTCCCACATTGTCTGCAGGGTTCTTTGTTTCACTGAGCCCAAATCAAGGTGTCCACAAAGCCAAAATCCTTCTATGGCTTTAAAGGGGGATCCATTATCTTCATTGATTTTTCTACTTTCTAGTTGAAGTGGACTACCAGCAGTGTCACTACAGCCTTCGCCTCCATGATCACCTTGTCTCTTCTGTATTCTATATAAAACTCCCTGCCTCTATTATAAAGGGCATTTCTATGACATTTAGTACCCATGCAGATTCTACAAGACAAGCTCCTCAGACATAGATCCTTAATTGCATTGGTGAAGGCTTCACATTAGAATGGCAGTACCACACTGTTTTCATTACTGTGGCTCTGTAAAAGGGTTTGAAGTCAGGGATGGTAATGACTCCAGATGATCCTTTATTGTATAAGATTGTTTTGGCTATCTGATCAGGGAAATGCAAATCAAGACAACTTT
>NC_022012.1:58639442-58657548 GCF_000317375.1 Microtus ochrogaster
AAACATATAGGCATCCTCCTGAATATTAACCTTCATCAGGCGATGAAAGGAGATAGAGACAGAGTCTGACTTTGGAGCACTGGACAGAAATCTCAAGGTACAAATCAAGAACAGAAGGAGAGGGAGCACGAGCAAGGAACTCAGGACCGCGAGGGGTACACCCACACACTGAGACAATGGGAATGTTCTATCGGGAACCCACTAAGGCCAGCTGGCCTGGGTCTGAAAAAGCCGGACTTACTGAACATAGCGGACAACGAGGACTACTGAGAACTCAAGAACAATGGCAATGGGTTTTTGATCCTACTGCACGTACTGGCTTTGGGGAAGCCTACGCAGTTTGGATGCTCACCTTACTAGACCTGGATGGAGATGGGTGGTCCTTGGACTTCCCACCGGGCAGGGAACGCTGATAGCTCTATGGGCTGACAAGGGAGGGGAACTTGATTGGGGGAGGGGGAGGGAAATGGGAGGAGGTGGTGGGGAAGAGACAGAAATCTTTAATAAATAAATAAACGGGAAAAAAAAGAAAAACAAAAAATAAAATAAAATAGCTGGAAAGGAAACACTGCCTAAAAATGAACTTAAAATTAAAAAATAATAAATTTCAAAGTACTTAGAAATGTGTTTAGCATGTACTTAATGCTGGACAATTACAGAATATACTTTATTATTAAATTATAAACAAAAAGAGCTTACTAGCAATATCAGTTCACAGTGTTTTTAGCAATCAGACTGACAGTATTTAACAATTATGAGAACACAAGATTCTCAGGGGCATAGTAAGTGCACTGTTTCTTGGTGGTAGTAAGCAAAAATTCTACTAACTCAGTGGAGGGCAATCTGATATCTATCACCAAATGTAAAGTTTTACCAAGATTTTTGAAACAACTTCTTTGAATATTGGACCACTAGAGACCTAACAAAGCATCTCGGATTTGAAGAACCAAGAAACTAAAAAGCAGAAAGCTTTGGGAAACAAGGAGATCTTCAGAACCCTTCTCAAGGACTGCCAGTTTGGAAGTGGCATAGCACCAAAAAGTAGCAGCTAAGAGGCTGAGTTGAAGGTTTGGAAACATGAGGACTGACGAGGTAAAGTTTAGTTACCATGAATAAGAAAATAACTTCTGATGTGCCCAGGAGCAACAGACAGATAGAGTCTGGTCCACAAAACTGCCACACTGCCCCAAAGACACTGCTCAGATTCCTATTGTGTTTTTGGTAAGAGTTATTCACCGAAAACATGTATAAAGAAAATGAAAAAAAAAATGAGAAAAGTAAAAAAAAAAAAAAAAAAAACATGACTTTTCTACACAACACAAAAAAAAAAAAAAAAAAAAAAAAAAAAAAAAAAACACCTTGCAATTTAATAGCAAATAACACAATTTCAAAAAATGGCAAGTTTCTTGACTAGACCCTACTCAAAAAAAAAAAAAAAGATTCACAAATAATCAGTCAGTTTGAGGACGTCTCCAACTGGTAATCAGGGAAATGGGAAAGTAGTAACATAATCCTGTTGATTTGATGTCTAACCATGGATAAAGAAAAGCAATATTGTGTAAGAAGTGATGGTATGGATCTGAGGGGAAAATGACCCTTCATTTGTCTATGGTGATTATGTAAAACGGCACAGCTGCTGTGAAAAACTGGTGATTCCTCATAAGAATTAGTCAGTTGGGGCTGGAGAGATGGCTCAGTGGTTAAGAGCATTGCTTGCTCTTCCAAAGGTCCTGAGTTCAATTCCTAGCAACCACATGGTGGCTCACAACCATCTGTAATGAGGTCTGGTGCCCTCTTCTGACCTGAAGACATACACACAGACAGAATATTGTATGCATAATAAATAAATAAATAAATAAATATTTTTTAAAAAAGAATTAGTCAGTTGTATTCCATGTGGCTCAGTGAAGACATACATGTATAGAAGTATACAAATGTTTGGTGAAGTGTTATTCACAATAGGCAAATGTTGGCAATAATTCAACTGCCCAACAATGAATAGATACCAAAAAAAAAAATGGGAGATACAATCCATGAATGCTTATTCAGCCATAAAAAGAAATAAATTCCAGTTATATGACATAGAAAAATCTAAAAGGCATCATGTTGGTTTAAATAATCACACAAAAACTCCAATGTTGCTTTTTCAGTTGTATGAGATAACACAGCAAAATGCATTAAATAATTGTTTCAGATCTCACCCCTACATAATGTCCATGCTTCTCTTGTTCATCACATCTTCTTTCTCTTGATATCTTTTAATTCAAGGCTTTATTAAAAATGGTTGCTTTTAGCTGATAACCAAAATTATTCTGTGGAATTTTTTAAATTCACATTAATGGTTTATGGTAGAATATGCCTGAGTTAAATAGATACATTAGTGGATTGTTCATAATTAATAACAAATTAGCTCATTCCAGAGATCTTCTCCATGAACATAGTGAAGAAAAGAAGTCATAACATTGAATAGGCTCAGAAGAAAAATATATGCATTTGAGCACAACTGCTGAGACATTGAAGACCCAGAGAAATGCCAACTTCCCATAGATCCCAGAGGGTAGGAAAGATCCCCTTCATGTTCTCAAGAGATCCCAGCCAAATGAGTCCACAGTACCATTTGTTACAAATGATTCATCCCCACTTTACCAGGTAACATGTGTGGGTGACCATCTGCTAGCTAATTAGTTTATCCAGAGGGAGAATGCGTTCCTCATCTCTACATGACAGGCACTGGCTTTGGAAGTAAGAGCCAGGTACCCAGGGATGTTAGACTCCCACAGAACTGTGAGGAAGAACTTAACTCCTTAACTGTTTGCATTTCAAAGAGATGCCCCTTCAAGTTCTTGAGAAAGATCTTTAATGGGTCACAAAATTGACAAAAGTCCTAACTACTGGTCAAAAGTATATATACATATGTATATATATTAAAAATGGGAAAGTACTTACAATTACACATTTTTCAAGGCAAATATCTCTAAGCAAAATGTGACAGAAGGCTTCTTAAACCCCTTTTATAATTATGGTTGTCTTTGTGATTTGAAATATTTATCTGTAATCTTATAATGAAGTTTTAGTATATTTATCTCAGTGATTGATGGTATGAGTATATGTATGTAGCATTTTCAACTCCATTTATTTTCATTATTGATGGATTATTATGTATTTGTAACACTTTCCCTCATACATTTAAATTCTCTTTTGACTAATATTCATGATTTCTTAACTTTTGTGAAATAGTAAATGTCAGCATAACTAATAAATTATTAAGGTTTATAGTATTATTTAGTGTATTTTTTGCATTTAGAGACATTAACCTAGAGTATTTTATTGTTTCTCTTTTTGTATGAATTATATTTGAGGGAGATGGGATGAGCTAAATTTATTTTTGTTATTGATTCTTTTCAGAAATACTTCTCCCCCAAGCAACTCGAATTCTAAACGGGAAAATGATGGGCACATAAATTGCTTCACATCCTTAGCATTTGTTTGCCAATAAAAAATGTACAAGTTGTGCTAATATAGAGGGCCTAAGTAAGAATATCTGAACTAGCCTGGAATTGCCTGCATAAAGGAAGGTAGAGGCCCTCGCCATGCAAAGAGGTCAAACTAAACTAAGTGGTGTTGGGCCAGATGGCAGCAGGCTTGAAGGGCCGTGGGTAAGAAAAGTCCTCCTTCATAATCAGCAACTTGTAAACTCAGAAAGTGAAACACCAAGATTTGATTACTGACCCAAGAATGGGAGCTGTTTTTTATCTCTTACCTTAGGTGAGGATATGACTTTCTGAACTGAAAAAAAGAAAGTCTTATAATTATTATCTAGACAAAGACTTGTTTTGGTAAAAATCAAGATACATTACTGTCCTTGCCCTTAAGAATTTCTTCAATTGGGCCTGTTGTGTACAAAGGGAAGTACCCATCAGAAGATACTGTTTATTTCATAAACCTATTTTAAAATGTAGGATGGCACAATATTCTTTTTCAACAATTTTCACCCTGAGAAAGCATCATCCTTTGCGATGGTGTCCCTGTCCACTGTCCACTCTTATCCCTGAGAGTGTTTTGTATCATTCTGTAGTGAACTTAACCTACCTTCTACCCTATACTCTGTATGTCTGGTCTGAATCTTTTCAGCAGAGATCACACACACCAGGGAACTGAGGGAAGTATAGAATTATATTCCAGTAATACAAAAGATTTAGAAGAAAATCTGCCACTTTTGAGTCATAGGTCACAAATTCTAGTAGGGTTGAAACACAATTAACTAGAGAGTACATTAAAAATATGAATACAGAAAGCCAGAATATCTGAGCCGGGGTCTCAGGAGTCTTTACATGAATGCCTACATATTTCCTGTTTCAAAGTTCAGCAAAATTTGGAATGACTGCTTTAAAATTGAAATTGGTACCCAGAGGAGATGAAGCTCAAGCAGAGGTCAGAAAATGAAAAACTTTAGAAATTTTATCCCAAGAGATACTAGCTTAGACTTGTCATTAATTTCTATTCAATCTGGACTATAAGAAGTCTAGAAAGATGAGAAGGAAAACATGAGAGAGGAAAGAAAATTGGGAATGAGTGCTAACTTGAGGCTGCTTTCTTTCCCGTCAGAGTTGAGCTGTTTCTTCTACCTTATCTATTTCCTACCATTTAAATGTCTTGGCAAATTTCTTAGCAAAGCCTTCTCCATGGAGAGCCTCATATTCCCAGATATAAATATGACATCTCTTCTTTTAGGTGGAAACAAAACCATACTAGTAGAGTAAAAAAATAAATAAAGTTTATGTTTTAGTAATTGTGGTAGAGTTGTACCTTTGCTTTCTCAGTCTTTAAAATAGATTATATAAAAAGGAAAATAATGTCATAAAGGTAGGATTCTTGGGAGAGCGAAACTTCCTTCCTCATGATCAGCAGTAAAAATTCATTGCAAGTGACAGCTTATTATGTATTAAATAATGTATAAAAAACATTGAAAGAAGAAAGTGTCATCATAACACCTACCTGGTAATGTGCCTATGTTTAAAACATTTTAAAAGTATATTGTGAACTAAACATTAGGTACTGCTGCAACATCAACTGTCCCACCCTTTATTTCATGCTTTCTAAGTTGTTGTTATGTTGGTTGGCATTGGGTGCTGAACAATTTGTTGATGTTGGGCAGTCTTGTGTTATTCAGTATTCTATCATCTGCACAGAAAATGACAGAGTGACAGTAGTACCTTTCTCAAGTTATGATGACTAAAAATGTCAAGACACACTAGAAAGTATCTTTTGGAGAGGAAGAAAATTAGTCTTATTTGAGTCAATGACTTCCTAATAAAATGTGAAGGTATGTAGTAATAGGTGCGGAGGGGCTGTGTCCCCAGCACCCCAGCCGCACCCTGGCTGCCTGGCTAGCTTATGCCCCGAAATAATTACACAAACACTGTATTCTTTTAATCACTGCTTGTCCCATTTCTATCTAGCCTCTTCTAGGCTAACTCTCGCACCTGTACTAGCCCATTTCTTATAATCTGTTGTAGCCCCTGGGTGCGCTTACCGGGAAGATTCTAGCCTACGTCCATCCTGGGTCGGAGCTTCATCGCGTGTGCCTCAGAGAGCAGAGCTCTCGCCTCTGCCCGCAAGAGTGAAGCATCATGTCTCTCTGAGGCATCTGCCCCCGAGAGGAAAGCTGTCGAGTCTCTGAGCTCACTTCCTCTTCCTCCCAGAGTTCTGCTCTGTCTACTCCTCCCACCTTATGTTTTAACTTATCAGGGCAAGCAGCTTCTTTATTTAATTAACCAATGACCTTCCTCCATCAAAGGTAAGAAGATATTTTTTGAAATTTCAGTGCATTAAATTCTCATATATACAGTAGTAGTCTAACCCAGACCCAGTCTATAAAATTTATGTTCACCAAACTCGAGCAAATGTTCACATATGGTAGTATAATTTTTCCCAGGAACAGTTGAAAGTAAGGATTATGAAATTGAGGCAGAAGACAAACTTTCATAGGCAGTATAATGCCACACACAGCACATATCCCTTTCAAAGCAGGAAAATGTGTCCCAATGTCCTCTAGAGTTGTAGAGTTGACATGTCTGAAAAACTGCCATTGATGGTTTCCCATCATGGTTTCTGCACACATGCATCTCTCTCTCTCTCTCTCTCTCTCTCTCTCTCTCTCTCTCTCTCTCTGTGTGTGTGTGTGTATGTGTGTGTGTGTCAGTATGTGTCTCTGTGTTTGTGTGTCTATGTGTTGTGGGTGGTGATAACAGAAAAACATCTTTGATATGAAATTTCATTACTTTTCACAGACCTCCTCTAAGCTTCTAAAGTCTGGATCTCTTGGGTACCAGTGTTGCTGATTCATAGCAACAGCACTCACTTGTGACCCTGCTGACCTTTGCAGAATTGGGGAATCATTTTCTCTATAATGAACATTCTTGGAGCCAAGGTACATTAGACTTTAAACAGTCAAAGAATAGACTCACCTCTGGCCATTCTGAGTTTGACTTCTATAGATCTCATTTCAACATTTTGCCTCTAAAGAGTCTTAAATCTTGCATACTTAAACTGACAGTAAATACTGGCACCTTCCCCAGCATTCTTAACACCATTCATTTTTAAAGTTTCAGTGACATATTGCTTTGGTAAAACTTACAGACTCTCTTCTTTATGGAAACAACACTCTAACAGTATAGGCTGTTTAAATAAATTACTATATATCCATATACAGACTTTTAGTATCCATAGGTAAAAAGAATAATTAATGGCATGAAAGTATAATCAGTAAATCATGATTTTATAAATATATGATTTTAGCATGCTACATTCAAGTGTCAAATATTTTAATTCACATATTTACCTTAGATAATTCTGTTTCAAGTGTTGTATACCAGAGATGAAGAAGCAGCCAGCCTGCTCATAGATAGATAGACTAACCCTTCACGCTCTAAACTACCCTTTTAGCCTTTATCCCCAGGATGAGCCTCTGCATCCTTGTTCAACACTAGGAATACTGGGCATACATAACTTCCAGTAGACTCTGTCTGGTGTTTCTATACTTGATGACTAATCTGCTATAACTTTTCATATTCATCCAAGAAGTCAAGGTTAATCGTCATTCAAAGCCCCTTCTATTTTCTGTGTCTTTGGGAGGCATTCATTTCACCTTTCCATTGAAAGAATTCTGGCTGTCTTCTGGAGACATTGTTCCTTGAAATTCAGTCAAGTGGAAATTGAGTTATTTCTTTTATCTCTTTCTACCTCTCAGCTTGGAAATGTCCTGAGTGTCCTTTTTTCTTCCTCACTGTCATTTGCAAACCACTTGCCCTCTTCCCAAACATTTTCTGTTATCTGAAAACACATGCTTTCAAAGTGTATGACCCACTCCCCACTCCATAATGTACTGCCTATCAAGTCTTGGCAGTATGTCACACATTAATTCTTTGATTTTGCTTTGTGTCTCGTTTTAATCTTTCTCTGCACTTGTCCTTTGTCCTCTATCATTTGCTAGTCTTTGTCCACAACTCTGTTCATTCCCTAGTTTCTCTTATAGAACTGGATTATTGAATAGACATATTCATCTTTTATATTGGAAGAGAACAATGGAATACTCTTTGCTTTCAAGTATTGAGACTAGAACCCAGAGCTTCATGTCTTCTAGGGAAGTGCTATATCACTGAGACATACTTAGTACAAGCAATAAATCTTTAAACTGGAAGTTGAAAAGGATTATAAAGTTAGCATTATATGTACTTGTTAAAAAATAGAGTCCCAAAATTCTCAATTAAAATAATTGTAAGCAAAACATGGCAATAAGGAAAGAATTGCAGACTTTACCTTCTTTTGACCATAAATTGAGGGCACACCAAATCAGACACATGCAAAAAAAAAAAAAAGCGGCAGGTCATTTGAGTGTCCACAAATAAAGTGGACAGGAATTAAAGGTAGAGTTGGTCGTGATTATTTAGGTATGGCTTGAGAGTCTGAACTGGAGCTGCAGCAATTGATGACTTCTAGAGGATGCTCTGAAGTGCCAAATAGAAATTGACTGTGCTGATGATTTGAGTGTAACTATTTATTGATTCCTGCTGGCCTATTGACTCATCCACTGATATGATCATGCTCAGTGAAAGCATGTTAATTACTTGTCCATCTTTTGTCATATATTTCTACCTCATAACAATAACTTCATTGAAAAGAGTCTTTATTCTTGAAATGTCATTGAGTTCATTCACCCTGTAACCTGTGTTTGACTAATTCTGTTCTATCGGTAGTTACATGGTCTCCCCTGCTCTGCACTGCCACTGAGAAAGAAGAACACTAAAAAAGCAGAGGCTGAAAAATACATCCAACTGTTAGAGTGCTTTTCAATGCACAGGAAGTCCTGTGCCCATGACCATATAAATCACACATTGTGTCCTATGCTATAGATTAGTCACTTGGGAGGTGGACACATTAGGACCTAAAGTTCAATGTCAGAGCTGGATAGATGGCTCAGTGGTTTAGAGTGCTGGCTGCAATTCCAGGAGACCCATGTTCAGCTCCCAGCACCCAAATGGCAGCTCACAGCTGTCCAAAACTCCACCTCCAGGAACACAAACAGTTAGTTCAAAGATATACATTCAGGCAAAATACTCATACACATAAAATAAAACTATAGTTTTGAAATCTGTCAGTATCATCCTCAGGTATATAATGAGTTCAGTGGAAGCTTAGGATACATGAAACCCCATCTCCCAAACACACTCAAAATAATACTGCATGTTGTTAGCATTTTCTAAGTGGTCAGGCACTATTCTCAACAGCTCATAGAAATGGATTCAGCTAATTCTCACCATGCACATTGAGGCTCCCATTCCCTGTAACAGCCATGTTTGACCCAAAGCACAGAGGCACTAAGGCCATGTTTCTATTCTCTGGTTGATACTTACTTCCTCAAAACTACCCAATGGAGTGGCTGGAAATGGAGGACAATAACGTCAGGTATCAATGCTTCCCATATTTTAAAATTCTCATCATTGTATATTACACATATATTCAGAGAAAAATTTATAATTTTGTCTTCACTTGGCAGTGATATCCCTCCAGGCATAAAAATTGACTTTGAGTTTGAAACTATTGAGCCATATTGTAAATTTCAAGCAGACACATGAGCTAAGATTTAGAAGGAGACAAAACGTCTCACTGGGTGAATGTAGTCTGTGAAAGGAAGAAAAGCAGAGTGGAGAGGCTATGGCTCTCTGGACCCACTAATCCTCCTGGCTGGCGCTGAAGAATCCACAGAGTGGATTACTCCTAGGAGATCTCTGCATTCTTAGTAACTGCTCCACTTAATGCTAGAGTCCTTTCCTTTGCCTTGCTACTGCAGGGTTTAATGAGAACTACTGAATCCCCTGCTGTCCAAGATAGGTGCAACTAACTTATGGGAACAGAGAAAATCTTGAAATGCTTTTTATTCCCTCTGGTTAATTGTTAGCATCCAGATATACTTTCTTTCAAAAGCACAAAAAGGTGGTCAGGGGGCAGAAATGCCTGCTCACTTTTCTCCTTAGTTCAGCCAAGGTCTCTGGTCATCACTCCTAACCCACTAAATTTATGGATTTATGTTTACTTACATGTTTATAGATTCTGACTATTCAGAGTCTAGTCTTTTATTTTTCTGCTATATATTTTGTAAATTCTCTTGCTAAATAAAATAATACACGATGAAGCTATCGTATCTTCCATTCTGCTGTGGGATAATGCTCTTGTACCCTGTAAAAATTTGTCACTTGTATTGGTTTAATACGATGATTGTCCAGTAGTCAGGCAGGAAGTATAGGTGGGGTGACCAGGCTAGGAGAATTCTGAGGAGCTGAAAGGCTCTGTCTGTAGTCATCACCCAGACACAGAGGAAGCAAGATGAAAACGCTGCACTGAGAAAAGGTAGCAAGCCATGTAGCTAAACATAGATGAGAATTATAGGTTAATTTAAGTTGTAAGAGTTAGTTAATAAAAAGCCTGAACTAATAGGTCAGATGCTTCTGTATGTTTATTTGAGATTGAAAGACTGCAGGACCAGGTGGCACAAAAACTTCTGTCTAGGAAACCCAAAAACCTAGCATAGTATCCAGTAAAAATTGGTTTAAAATGAACATGTGTATTTTCCTGTTTATGAAGCAGAGTGCTCAGGACTCATGATATATTAAGCAGGAAGCTCAACACTGGGTGCTACCCATACACCAAGCACCAATGAGATGGGTGATTTCGAAACAGTTCCTTGGTTTCTGTCATTCTCAGCCTCTTCATTTGAATGAGCTGAGCAACTATGAGGCTATTATTCAGCAACATAATCCATGCTCAGTGAGTAATTACTGAGGACCTTATTTGTGCCAAGGACTATGCTAAGCATAATGTCTACATAAAGTCTACAGTAGCGACTTACTGTCCTGTCTTCTCAAGATGACCTTGTGGGTTCTTAGGTTTAGTCTCATTGTGTTTTAAACAACAGAATAGTCAAGGATTTTTAGACACATTCTGCCCTATGCTAGATTTTTATGAGATTCCAAGCACTATTTTACTTAAGGTTTTAAGTAGTTTAAAAATGTCATGACTATAATAAAGAGTAGTTCTCCCAATAAAGTATTCCAAAATGGACTGGCAGGTATTGGCCTGATTTGGGGAGGAACTTTAGAAGATATAGGGCCTCCTTTTGTTAAACTGTGACTACTTGTGTTGCCATTTTTTTAGTAACTGTCAAAATAAGAATCCCAAAGTCCAAATGGCAGGGCTTGTAGATTTACAGCTCACAGTTCACTTGGCCTCATCTGATGCAAGGTGTGTCTGTACTATCCTACACACCTCATGGGAATGAAAAACCTTATGATCCCTTTCAGCATATACAATACTGGCTACACATGCTAGGCATCTTCCACTGTTTAAAAGAAACTCTCTGTGGCTCAATTGAAAGTGGCCGTTTTCTTCTGTTGACTTTTTTTTTAACTGACTTATCAGAGCTTGCTGCGAATTCTAAAAGCTCCCATGACAGCATTCTTGTGGCTGAGGTACAGCCTGCAGTAGGAGTTTATAAATGTTTGGGAGGAAATCAGAAATGCAATAACTGCTTTATTAAGTACAAGAGATCACTATACACAGAGTTTAATTAAAACTTTGGGAGCTGCTGAGATGGAGAGGCAGATAATCTAGATCAGACCAGTTTCTACAAATTCTGCTTCTAGCAGATCACACCTGGAGAATAGTATACTGTCCCTTGGAATCAAAGGAAATGGCCAGATCTCACGGATTAACCCTTGCAGGCACATGACAAAGACAAGAAAGTTTTAGTGTCTTCATTGCCACCTTCAGGAACACAAATGAAACAGCATGTATCTCTCCAAATATTTTTTGAAATTGTTGTTGTTGCTAACATCCATACATTCTGTAACATACATTACTCTCTAAATTTTCATTATACCATTTCTTATAGTTATGAGCTATATACTAGAATTTCTTCATGCCTGATGCATCCCTATTTATTGAAAGAGGTGGAGACCTTGACTAAATTTAAAACAGACTAAGGAAACAATTGCTTTTGGTTTAAAGATGTTTAATATTAGTTACATTTGATGCCAAAGAAATGCTTTTTCAAATATATGGAAAAGTAGAATGAGATGAAGTCTCATTTGAAATGAAAATTTCTCTTAGAAATCATGCATCTTTGCAGACCTCAATCTCAGCTACTTGGGAGACAGAAGCAGGAGACTTTCAAGTACAAAATCTGCCTGGCAGTTACAGAGGAAGTTTAAAAACTCCCTGGGCACCTTAGGAGCAGGGTTTTATGAACTTACTCTTCAAGATTGCATACACACACACACGAAAAGGAGGATTTATGAGGCAAAGGGAATGCCCATATCTTCCTGGGAAGGATAAATAGATTTTGTGAGTGGACTGAGGGCAGAGGGAGGATGGGAACATGAGCTATCAGGCTGAAGAGGATGGAGGGAGAGATTACAGAAAGAGACTACTGGAAAGGAGGAGCATTTGGAGTCAGATAAAACCCTGGTGCAAGAGAATCTTCCAGAAATCTACAAGGATGACTCTAGCTAAGACTCCTTGCAATAGCAGATGCATAGATTGAACTGGTCATTCCCTGTGATCAGGCAAAACTTCAAGTGGAAGGAGTGGAAAACCAACCCAACCATATAACCTTAGACGTACAGTCTGTCCCGCTTATGGGATGTGCTGGGGTAAGAATGGCCTAGAGATTGAGGGAGTGACCAACTAATGACTGGTCTAGCTGAAATCCTATGCCAGGAAAGTAAGCTCACCCCTGACACTGTCTGCAGCTCTAGGACCCACACACTGGATGACCCAGAGACCTAGGATAGAACCAAACATAACTGACTGGAGGGAAAAAAAATGTCAATGTAATGATGCCTAACAATCTTCTGGATACACATAGATTGGTGCCTAGCCCACTTGTCATAAGAGAGGCATCATTTAGCAACTAATGGAAACAGATGCAGACCACAGCCAAACATGAGGCAGAGCTTGGGAAATCCTGCAGAAGAGGGGGAGGAAAGATTGTAGGAGCCAGAGGGGTCAAGGATATCATAAGAAAACTCACAGAATCAACTAACCTGGGCTCATTGGGGCTCACAAAGGCTGAGCCAACTCCCATGAAGCCTAAATGGGACTGACCAAGGCATTCTGCATATATCTTACAGTTGTGTAACGTGGTCTTCTTGTGGGCCTCCTAACAGTGGGAATAGGGGCTGTCACTGACCCTTTTATTGACTTTTAGGACCTTACTCTTTATACTGGGTTACTTTGCCCAGCCTTAATATATGGGGAGGTGCTTAGTCTTACTGCAACATAATATGCCATTCTTTGTTGATACTTATGGGAGACCTGCCCTTTCCTAAACAGAAATGGAGGAGGAGTGGATTGGGGAATAGGAACAGAAGGGTGTGTGGGAAGGGACTATGAGAAGAGGAAGGAGGGGAAACTGCAGCCAGGGAGATAAATAAATACATACATACATAAATAAATAATTTGAAAAATGGAAATAAAAAAGAAAACTATCATTTTTCATAGTTCATATATGATATATTTCTAAATATATGTAGTAATGAAATTCAACAATAAGCATTTAGTAACCAATCATAATTAATTTATATAACTAATCATAGGTGATTTAACTTTTACCAGCACTTGAAATTAAATACCTTATTTACTGAAATTTTTACCTCACCCCATATGTCTATGTGACTTCATTTTCCTTTTGTTCTTGTAGTGGACAAGGGATTAATAACCAGAACCCTCGGCATCCAAGTCAAAGGCTCCTACAATGGCCAATACCTTTGTCTTTAAAATAATTCTCCTGAGTATAATTACATCTTTTCCTCTCTTCCCCTTCGTCATCCAACCTTCTCATGTACACCTTAAATACAAGATTCTATATAAAATCTGTCCTGTCTGTGTAATGTTACTTACATGTACATGTTTTCAGGGATGACTATTTGGTATCAGATAACATTATGGATGCCAGTCACAACTGATAAATCTGCACTACAGATACCTTTTACACATGAATTCTAGGCAAGCGCTGTATGACTAAGCTACACTCCCAACCTGTCACTGATTGATTGTTGACAAGGATTTCACCACTGAACCATGTCCACAGCCCTCCACACATCAGTTTCTCTCCAATTGGTTACATTCCTACTGCCGGAGTTTCTGATGTTCCTCTGTGAGGAAGCCCCTGTTAGAGCAAATGCTCATCTCATGATCACTGAAGATATTCTTTACCAAATGGAGTCTTGCTGTGGCCAAAACCTTCATCTACCTGAGCAAATAATCCATGACCCAACTTATCTACTCTCCTAATGGAATGCTTATCATATGTTTATGTTTACTGTTCAGTCTCACTTAATGAAGGTAGAATTTTTCAGCATCATGTCTTGTAGTGAAAGAACTAATGTGGATAGGAAATACAGTTGATTGTGGCAGAAATTAAATTGAATGAATAGGGAAAATATTAGAATATGCTAGGGATATATGTCTCTACTGCCAACCAAATGTGTTATATAGAACAAGGCATCCCCCATTTAGAACACAGTTTGAAAAGACTTAAATATCTATACTAAAATGAATATGTTTGAATCTCCATAGATCTAAGTTCTTAAGTTTTATTTAATGAAAACAGCCTATAATTCTAAAAATGCATTAGATTATTTTATCTGTGAATATCCATCATATTCCATATCTTCAGCAGTTAAAATGGGCTAAGTTAAAGTCTTCGTTACTTTTCAGTTTCTCTGGTAAGAGTCAACAAACAAGGCAGCTTAGAGAAGAAAGTGTTTATTTGGGACACACATTTTTAGAGGGTTTGGAGTCTATTACCATCTTGGGAGACAGCATGGCAGCAGGCAAGCCGACAAGCAGTCATGGTTCTGGATTAGTAGCTGAAAACAAATGCTGGTTCATAAACACAATGCAGGGAGAGCTAACTCAGAATTGTTTAGATGTTTGACACCTCAAAACCTATGAGCTCTTCTACTAAGGTCATACCTTCTAACCCTTCCTAAATAGTTGCACTAATTAGGAGTAGAGTATTCAAATGTTTGAGTCTATGAGTGTAGTAAGAGCTGCGGGCCTCTTCCCACAGCCCGGCTCCTGGACGCCTGGCTAGCTTATGCCCCAAAATAACGACACACAAATTGTATTTATTTAAACACTGCCTGGCCCATTAGTTTCAGCCTCGTAACCCATTTCTAATAATCTGTGTAGCACCCCAAAGTGTGCTTACCAGGAAGATTCTAGCCTATGTCCATCCTTGGTCGGAGCTTCATCGCATCTGCCCCAGAGAGGAGAGCTATTGAGTCTGAGTTCACTTCCTCTTCCTCCCAGCATTCTGTTCTGTTTTCTCCACCCACCTAAAGGCTGGCCTATCAAATGGGCCAAGGCAGTTTCTTTATTAGCCAATGACCTTCCTCCATCATATGGGGGTTCATTCTTGTTGAAGTCACGAATTATCCTTCAGTAACATTCACATCTCAGCATTTCAATACTACCTTATCTGTTGCTCTTGCAAAGTCTACTAGAGCTTCCAGCATCTCCCCAGGACAGTTCTTCTCCAGGTTTTGGTTCACTGATCTAAGTTGTTTGGATCTTATTCCATCTCCATCTTATCATGTAATTCTATGAAAAACAATATAAAACTAGTCACCATCAACAAATGCTTTCAATATTCCAAAAGAAGATATGGGGTCATAGTGTCAATTACCTCATTTAACCTGAAGTAGTACAGTAGTACTAAAGAGAGAGAAAGGGGGAGAGAGAGAGAGAGAGAGAGAGAGGGATTGGATAATCTATTCCTGTTCTTTAATGACTCTTGTGTGGGACCTAACATTCTTGAGATAGCTGTACTTGAACCTCTCCTTGTCAAATGGGGGTCACTATGGGTTACAATAGTATTACTTTGGGTTACAATAGTCTTAACTTGGAGTCAATCTACCGAATTCTCTTTTCCCTCATGTGTTGGGAGACAATAGCAATGTGTATATTGAAGTCACTGAACTTCAACGATCTATGCGAATAAAATACCTGACATATTTTTAATTCCTTTAATCCCATTGAAACTGTTTTACCTCCCAATATAGCAATAA
Source organism: Microtus ochrogaster (assembly GCF_000317375.1). Taxonomy (NCBI): domain Eukaryota; kingdom Metazoa; phylum Chordata; class Mammalia; order Rodentia; family Cricetidae; genus Microtus; species Microtus ochrogaster. The sequence continues at coordinate 58,655,072 of NC_022012.1, forward strand.
TATGCCAGGTGTTCTGAGTCCTTCATGCCTATATTACAATTTATACTCTTGACATCCATGAGGTAAATCCCATTGTTGTTTATACTAAGAAAACCTAGGTATGGTGTGGGAAGGGTCATTAAACTGTTAGCAATACCAAGAGTCTGAGCTGAGATTTGTTGTAATTAAAATTGTGTGTGTGCATACTGCAGTATAGGCACATGTATGTACAGACATATGTGAAGTGAATTTATGTATTTGTGTGTATACAGAAGCTAGACTCTGTTATCAGGTGTCTTACTTTCTCTCCATCTTATCTTTGGAAGCAAGCTCTCTAGTTTAACCTGGATCTTGGTAATTTCACTGGACTAAAGGTCTAGGGAACCCCTGCCAACGTTGAGATTACATATGGCAGCCATTATACAGGCTTTTACATGGCTGTTGAAAATGCACATTCAGACCCATAAAAGCATGTTGTCCACTGACTCATTATCCAGCCTGAGTAAGAATTTGAATCCAGGCATCCTGACCCCAGAGTCCAAACTTGCTTTGCTCCTGGGCAAAGCACGGTACTGTATTTTATTTTCTATCCCTAATTATTTGCCATCTCCACCACTTGATACTATTGCTTCCTGTCTTCCTTCTTACTAGGAAACCAAGACAGATAATACCTTGTGTTCAGAGAAGTTTTTTCTAAAAGCTATTATATATAAGCAACTATCTTGATCACTTTTGACCACATCAGAATATCACAAGTTACCTAGCATTTGCTTTCAAATATCAAGTCATTGTTTAACATCAAATTTACTTTTTAAAACAGTCAAGATAATACATTATTTTATAAGAGAGGAGAGAGAGAGACAGAGAGAGAGACAGAGAGAGACAGAAAGAGAGAGAGGATAAAAATAATCTTCTTACTAGCATTTATTTAAAACTCTGTCTCAGGATAGGGAGATGGCTTTTCTTGCTAGCAAAATGCTTGCTAGGCTATGTTGAGGACCTCAGTTTTGATTCCCAGAATGCATGTAAAAGCCAAATTGGTATGGTAGCCATCTGTAGCCCCACTTTACAGAACTCAGAGACACAGAGACCCAAGAGCAAACTAATTGACTGGAAGGGTAAGCTCTGGATTCAGTGAGAAACTGTCCTCCAATATATAAGATGAAGAGTGAACAAGGGAGACACCTAACATCAACCCTGGGCCTACACAGGTATACTAAATACACTCAAAAATTTTTGGCTCAATCTTGAAAGAACTACATATATGTGAAACAGATATTAAGTGAAGGATTTAGCATAAACCAAGAGGAATAATTTCTTATTATAAACATCTATATTACGATCTTTATTCATAACAAGTAAGAAATTCTTTTAAAATGTAGGTAAGTTCATGGTTTTCACCTTTGCATATTTTGGTAGAATTTCTATATATCAAGTTGTAGAATATTTATTTGCTCAGAAAAGACTTAGGAGAATATATTTTCCCCATTTTTTTTCCTGCTGAACAACATAACTAATATCTTAAATCTGTAGCACTTTTCAGCAAAGCATTCTGAGGAAAACAGAAATATCAAAAGTCAAACTCAATTCTAAGCTAAATCTAGAAAAAAGTGTACTTACCTGATAAGGAGAAATATTTCCTTTATTGTGTATATTCTTCTCATACTTGGGGTTGTATAATAGTTCCCAGCAAATTAACTATCGGGAACATTAAAATCCTGACACATCAGAGCTGGCTTTCTCCCATGCTGACCTCCAGCCAAACTACTAAGCAGCTCAAAGTCTGCCCAGCAGAGACTCAAGGATGTACAAAATTCTTTCTTTTTGCTTCTGTTTGCTGAAGCTCTAAGTTCTACACAGTAATTCAAACAAGTTTATTATAACCTAAAATATCAGATCATGTGTGTCAAGAAGCCAGAAAATTAAACAGAAATTGATTTATTGTAATAGAATTGAATTTTCTTTTTAATTAGTTTAATTGTCCTATTTGATTACTTATTTGTTCACATTTTTAATCAAATGTTACTCCCTACTTCTATAAAGACATAGTTGTATAATCCAACCCTCTTAATGAAACAATTCTGTAGCTACTGTCAGCACTGCCAGCGGATACCTATTAGTCAAGACACAGAATTTATGGATTCCAGTGACAATTAAAATGTGAGGCATATTTTGTTCAAATATTATTAAAATTTAGAAAGTTATGGCAGTGGAAACAAGTTCACAGCCCCTCTGAGCTAAAAGACCTGTGCATCTGCAAGCCTGCTTCTACCTGTTAGTCACTTGCCATCCTGATCTCAGCACAGAATACCTACCTCCTCCAGACAATGGCCCTTCCCAGAGTGGGCAATGTAGTAATAAGAGCAGTGGGGCTGCTCCCCAGCACCCCGCTGCCCGCACGGCTAGCTTTATACCCAAAATAATTACACGGACACTGTATTCTTTTAATAGCTGCTTGGCTCTTTAGCTCTAGCCCTTTTCTCGGCTAACTCTCGCTC
>NC_022012.1:58660508-58669850 GCF_000317375.1 Microtus ochrogaster
AGGCAGTGATTAAAAGAATACAGTTTCCGTGTAATTATTTCGGGGCATAAGCTAAGCTAGCCGTGTGGGCGGCTGGGTGCCTGAAGACACAGCTCTGCTGCTCTTATTTCAACAGGGCAAAATGCAGTAACTGAATTGACCCTGAAGGGTAAAAAAAAAAAAACATGCCTTCTTTGCTCCATGTACACAATCCAATAGAACCACGTTACCTCCACAACTAGTGATAGCTGATTGAACTGTCCTCTGAGATAATTGTACATGACTACTTCTCCTTATTCTCAAGGGTGCTGATCAAGAATGCAGCCCCATAATAAACAGTTGACAAGCATTCCAGAAAAAAACAATTAAAAAACATGGGCTTATAAAGATTCTGAAGCTACAGACAAAGAGATCCTTGGGAGAGCAGTCTCTCCCATGTCTGTCATTTTTGTCACACATCATTCTTTAGATTGCATTGAACAGATGCACTGTGCAACCTGCTGTGAAAAATGCAGAGACTCTATGGTTTGGGGACTGGTGGGTTTGTAATTAATCTCTTTGGTCATTTTTTTTCTTTTCCTGCTAAGTTTGATTATTTGCTTATAGATATAGATATACATACTTAGGTCATTTTATCCTCACAAGTTTTTGGTATAGATATTACTAACTGCCCTGTTCCACAAGAATAGAAATAGCAGGGGAAAATGACAAAACATATCTCTAGAATCAAAGCTGGGCCTCTTGATCACTATCCTTTGACTTCTGTTCAATGTTTTTTTTTTCTTGAACACTCATGCTTACAAAAAGGAAAACTTCATGCCAGTTATTAACATCTGTTCATCAATGGCACAGAGAATGTGTTAATACATCAATGCTCCATTCCTCAAATGTCTGTATTCTCAAGAAAGGTCCATTTTTAGAACAGATTCTTGACAGCTGAAGTATGAGACCTTGTTATGTTCTGCCTTGGTTTTGTACCTGAGCTTCAGGCCATGCCATACCAATCTGGCCAGATAGTTTGCGTGGGGGAAGATATGATTTGTGAGGAATATGTTTTTATTTGGAAGTAGAAGTCAGTCCTTGAAGTCAGTCAGGTAGGTAATGCTACTTATGCAATTAACTATAATAAAAGCCATTGGTGTTGAGACTGTGTGAACTTTCTGATGGGCACACACAATTACCAATTACAACGATGCATACAACTCAGTGTACTGAAAGGAGATACCCAGAAAGTGTTTGTGGTCTTTTTCTGATTCCTCCATCTTCACAGAGAACTAGCTAACCCAGCGGAGTTAGAGTCAACAACACACATAGCAACCAGAGAAACAGCTTCATCTCAGACAGAACTGAGGAATAATCAACATATTTCTGGTATTTTTATTATTGTTATCTTTATCACAAAGTCAAAACTACTGGTTGTCTAGAATGTATGAGAACCGAACTGCAACTGAATGATCAACCTCAAAACTTCAGACAGAACACTCAAAACTTCCTTCTGCTATCATTTCTATATGTATCTACAATGTATCTAGGTGAGTGTCCCTTCCTATGTTGGGACAGACAGGCTCTTTTCAGAGTGTATTTGATAATATTTAAGAATGATGCTAAGGCCTAGGAGTCAGATGTGGCTATGGTTTTAGCATGCAGAATGGAATGAAGGTACAGATTGGCTGGAAATGTTGGTAAATGCTGCAAGGAATATATATTGGGAAGACTAGTATTAAGGAAAATAGACCAGGTAGCTGTGAACAAAACCATTACCTATTGATCATAAATTCTTTCATACATACATTTCGAACTAGCTTTCCCCTCAGGTAAAATGAAGCACAAAGTCTACTGTGTAAATTTTTTGACTACATGAAATGTTTTCCTTAACCTTATCATGTCATAGTTAATAATACACAGGGACACTTACTACTGTAGAGTACCGGGCGGGACAGAAACCCCAACAAACAAGCAGCAGGCCCCCTTCATGTTACATTACAAGGATAGTCTGTAATCGGCTTCAAAAACTAATGTTTTCATGACTTTTACATGTGAGTAGAATGTAGGTGATCATGATGTCCTGTCATGGAGTCAATATCTGAGCATTGGGGCTCAGCTGCTTTCGCTAGCAACAACATGAGGCTGAGGCAGAGAGTGTAAAACAAAAGTGATCTTCAGGCAGCCCCTAACACCAGGCTTGCCAACACAGTGATGGCTGCCATCCTTCACTCTTACCCAATCTTGAGTAAATAACGTTTATGGTAAGGACTCAGACAGAACAATGTGGGAATGCAGTTTCAGCTTTGATACGCTGACATAGGACAACACCACTGAAAGTGGTTTGTTATAGAATAACAGGTAACTAAAGCAGTACATTTAACGTACTTGGATGTCTGGCAAAGGGAAGTGAAAAGGCACAGTTTCTACTAAAGTTGATATAAAGTGGAAAGTCAGTCTATGCCAGACAGAGATGTCAGACAGAATGGGAAACAGGTGCCCTTGGGTTATGTGGGAACCAAAGAACTGGTTATCATTAGGGAAACTGAAGAATAAAAGCTCTAAGAAATGAGGAAGTAAACGTTGGCATTCACGGAAGAATTTTGAAGCAGGAACTCCCTAAATCTGGTCAGATGTGATCTATTCAGCCCAGCAGACAGGCCTTAGAAATGTAAGACTGAAGAAATGAGTTTTCCCACAGCCTTCTAAACCTAGTTCTCCCTGCAACGTGTCTACGGGGAGAGTCGCTGTGTACTTTCTCACCCACACTGAAAACAACCACCTTAAAGAAATGGTGACTCTCAGAACTAGAGGGGGGCACTTCAAATAATGAATTTGAATGGGCCTTTTAGTCGGAATGAGAGACCACTAATGAGGTGAAACAAAGGGTTGTTTTGTCAGCAGAGGTGGGAGCATCATGAACAGGAATCATGTAGTCATGCTCATGATAACACATGAGGACAATCACCAGCGTGAACAGATGCCTCCCTCACAGAGCATATATTTCAGAGAAAAGCCAAACTGGCTGACCAGACTTCAGTTCCTAAGTAACTCTCTTTGTCAAACAAACAACCAAACAAAGCACCTCTGGTCCAGAACTTAGCACCCAAGGTCAGGGCACGAGAGAATAGGAAGTGAGGGTGTTTGCCCACATGGAGATTTATTGGGCAATCTCCAATAAAAGGTACACAGGCCACCAACAGAGGAAAAAGAAAGGCTGTGGTGGTGAGAAACTCAGCTCTTTACAATTCAAGAGCAATTTTAATTATTAGTAAAATCAGCTTTCTCATATTTTTCTGCATATGATTATTAATGTCATAATGCATCTTACTTTTTAAACTTTATTTATATGCTGTAAACATTAACACACAAAAAAATTGCAATTGGTTGATGTCTCTCAGTTGTCACTAGTTGGTCATACGCTTGAGACTGCTCACATCTCCCCAAAAGAAAAATTAAAAAAATTGCCTCTTATTCTCAACAAGAACACAGTCTTAATTTCTGAAAGAAAAAGTATTTCTGCTGCTATGATTCCTAATCAATACTGTGTATACATTATGAAAATCATTCCAACTCAGACAAAATAATAACATAGTCAATACTTGCTCATAAACTACAATATTTGGCAAGAACAGGGACATAGAGTGGCGCTCCTAAACTACTAGCGTGTGTAAAGCATTAGTATTAAAAGAGAAGATATTTAGAAGTTTGAGTTTGAGTTTTCTATGACTATATAAATATCAGCTCGTACATTTTGCATATTTCTGTAGTATGGAGATATTCTAAATTTGATATTAAAGTACAGAAACATAAGGGGTTTTCTTTTTCTTTGTTTTAAATTTTAAGTGCACATAAACCAACACAACTATCATTCTTTCTTTATGAGGCTAGAGGAAAAAATGTATGTGAAATTAATGAATGAAAATTATTACCTGCTTGGGCCATTTCTCTAAACATGCCTTTGTTTTTCCTTATTTTTTCTTTTAATCTTGAAATATACAGAGTTTTCTCTCCTGCTGCCACCTTGTGGTTTAATATGTGTGATCAAAGTTGAAACTATCATAACAACTCTAACATTTAATTTTCTTTCTTTTACACGGAGAGTGATGTAGGAAGTACACAACAAAGTTGTCAACATAGAGCTTATTATATACAGCAGCTGTGCTTATGCACCTCATTTCAGTTACTTATACAGAAATAAACACATACCTTGTATATCTTGATGCACAGAGATTTTATCATGCAGGGTAAAGAGAAATAAATTATCTAATCATGTATTTCCTCTTACATGTAAAAAAATAGACAAATAACAAAACTGCCCTTTTTGTTTTCTACAACATCATCATTAGTTAAGTAAAAAAGAGAATATAGAAAGTATGAGACAAATAATCTTAGAAATTAGAAAAACCTTCAGCAATTCTAGCATTTTAGAAGAATAGAAATGATAATAACCAGATAAAAATAAAGGCAACATGTTAAGTTCATGTATTTACTATGCCCAATATACAAAGTTTTCCTGGGAAACGATTCTTTTCTTCTCTGCTGTACTAGAATCTCCATTTTCAAGCTGGTTCATCAGTTGGTCTGTTTTCCCTCGACACAGGCATGGCTATGTGACTCAGCTCTGGCTAAAATACATTGGAGTAGCAAGATGTACAGTTCTCTAGTTGTCTTTTGGGATGATGTAAATAAAACAAACTCCCAAAGGTAGCAGAATAAAATGATAGCACCGACTTGAGCATGCCACACCAGAGAGTAAGCAATCAGTTCTCATGCCAAATGTAGACTTTTCTCTATAAGAAGCTTCTACCTCACCTTTGCCATTTTAAGACTCCAGCTCAAGTTGTATCTGAACTAATAAGATTTGACATTTTTAAATGAATAGTTTGTTTCAGATGCTGCAGAAAATTGAAGACAGAAAGCACACAGCAGCATGCTAGCCTTTATGACAAACACCAGAGATGGGTGATTTCTATACAAAATTTGTTCTTCCAGCTATAGTGACTGATAGCTCAGGAACTTCACGCCAGCAGGCTTGGTTTCTCCCAAGTTCCTGCTCCCTGACTAGTAGATAGCTATCTTCTCACTCCATCCTCAGAAGAGCTTTGGTCAGTACATCTGTATCCAAGCCTCCCATTCAGATGACAAGAGCAGCCCATTCTAACCCAATTACTTCTGTAAAGGCCCCACTCCAGGATATCACCTAGGGTTAGGATTTCAACGTATTTATTTTGGAAGAACACTTTACACTTTTATAGCTCATAATAGTGTGCAAGTGTCTATCCATTAAATTAACTACATATCTGATACCTTAGATACCTATAGCCCAAACCATCCTATAAACATATTGGGCAACTTTCCCTTAAAGAACAATGTCAAAAATCTATGGTAGTGTCTCCTAGTTAATAATTTATGTTCCAAGTGATTTGTGTCATCCTATTTAATGGTGAAGAATTTGTCTGCTCCCTCCACTTACCTCTGTTCCTTTGGCCTTAAACTTTGACCTTCTCAGGGTTTTTTTGTTTGTTTGTTTGTTTGTTTAGTGGTGACACTGGATCTCTAGCACAACTCATTCAGCCACATGGCTTCTGACACTTTCTGTTCCTATTTTCCCACACTTCTGGCTCGTGTTATTTTGATTTCCCAGCAATGACAAAATACCTAAGGGGGAAAAATCATCTCTGAAATAAAAACATCTTGACTTCCAGTTTCAAACATTTTAGTTCATGGCAAAGCAGAATATCACGGCAGGGTTGGGTGTGTGATTGGAACAGCTCACTTAGTGCCTGCTAACAAGCAAGGAGACTGAAAAGACTAAAGTCCCAAAGCCCTTGTCCTCAGTGCCAACCATCCTTCTACTAGATGCCATCTGCTAACAATTTTAACACCTGCTAATAACACCACACACTGGTGACAAAGCCTTCGGCAATATTAGCCACAGGGGTCATTTAAGACCAAAACTATAACAGGGTTCTTAAGTTCCCGGGGTTGACGTCTCTACATTCTGTAGCTAGCACAAGCAATTGCTCAAAAAGTGTGTGCCACCCTATCCTGGCCTTCTTACCTGAGGCTTTCTCATCTTCATTTCTGTCACTGCTAGACAAAAGATTTCTGAAGTAAAGTTCCAGGATTGTCCCTCGATACTTGCCATACATCTTCTCCCTCTCTAAATCTTTTCCACTAACTATCCCTGCTTCTGCTTCTAAAACATACCTGGATTCCAGTACCTCTTGCTGTCTCCCACATGACCAATGTAGTTGCAGGATTACAGTCTGGCTCCATGTGAACTTTGTGCTTGTTCATTCTCATGCCTCCTACAGCCCTGTGTTACCTCAGTAGCAAAGTCACCTTTTTAAAATGCGTACTGGATGATATTGCCCCCTAGCTTAAAGTCACAAGCAATTTTGCTTTGTAAATGGTATAGTCACTCAATCTCTAACCACCTTATGAAGGAGGGGCCCCACAAACTCAGCCGCCATCAGACTCTCAGTCTACTTCACTGGCTCCATGGTGGCTTTTATCCTCTGTTCTGCATGGTTTGTATTCGTCGGCAGCCTGAGTTCTTTTATTTGCTTTTTGCTGTGCTCAGAATATGTTTCTTCCAGGTTATCCAGGTGTCACTGCCAATGTCACCTGTCAGGAAGACTTCCCCTGGCTACTTAGCATTGACATGAATACAAGTCCCCTTTGTCATGTTACTTAATTTTTTATTTTTCAGGGTATTTAACCCATTCTGAATTTGCTTTGTAAATTAATTTTTTTAAACTCGGAATTGTTCAATTTGTCTTCTATGCTAACAGCTGCTTCCTGAAACCAGGGATGTCACTCACTTTAATCATAGCTTTATCCCTAGCATGTGGGATCCGGCAGTGAATATCTTCAAAAGGGTGAATGGATAAATGGTTTAAGCTGTCTTGTGGAGCATGCTTTACTATAATAATGGGAGTCTCAGTCTTTCGGGCTGCTGTAGCAAAATACTTTCTCACAGTTTCAATGGTTGGGAAATAGAAAGTCAAGGAGTGACCAGGCTCAGAAGAACTTTTCTGGTACCCACTTCGATGCATCTAAGACCTAACATGGTAGAAGGGGCAAGTTATCTCTCTGGGGTCTCTTTTCTTACAGGAACCAATTAACACAAATAACGAGGTTTTTATGACCTAATTTCCTTCCAAGGTTCTTCTTTCTAATACTATCCTATTGATGACTAGGTTTCAAAATGAGTTTGGGAGGTGCAATCATTCAGATCCCAGTAGTGGGACAGAAGAGAGTGGACAGAGCTTGTAGGACATGATATAATGGCAATAGTCATGGCACAACTCACATGGTTTGTGGAGTAGTCTCCTTTTAGTGATAGTTATGCCTGAATTGTTCTTCCTAGGGATGTTCTTTCTTACTCATCTGAATTCAATATGTCTGGAATCATCTCTGGAACTAAATACTTCCTCATTGTCTGGACAACATCTGGACATCTGCCATGAACACCTCAGGCAATACATCTCAAAAAACAAAGAAGTATTTTATTTCTTCCTGTTTCTTAATCTCAAGTCAAAATAACTCAAAAACAGTATTAAATTTTTTTCTTCTGAGTCCATCACGATTTTGAGCAAATCACTCCGCCTTTCTGGAACACTTCATCAATGACACAGGAGGGTGATCCTAGATGATCATCATATTTGTCAGAGTACCTGCATAGGACACAATGACTAAGTTACTAAGATGCTTTCCCCCTAAGCCACTATATGCACAAGAATAGCCAGTCAGCTGTTTGCCCTATCAGAACAAGAGTGAATACACTGGACCATGACTGCAGTGTACAGGAGAATTTGTCCTTCTGGGAACAGTCCTTGTAACTCACAATGATTCTTAGACACATCTCTGAAGATTACCCTATCTCCTTTTGTTAACATACCAAATAATTTGTAATTATTGGTCGAGCATTTAGTACTTTACACTCCTAAATTTATCACTGAACATATTGACTAAGATCTTCCTCTTTAAAGAGAAGCTACTGAATTTGTACTTCAAAATATATGTGAATTACTTTGTCTAAGTGCACAAGAGATGAAAAAGAGAGGGGGGAGGCAGAGAAAGGTGTGAGAGAGAGAGAGAGACTTTGATACATTTTATTTTCTCCTTGTTGTTTTGTACTATTTCTCATATAAGGAAAATAACATAAATGTCTGAGAATAAGGATGGTTACTGGGTTACTGTACCAAGCATATCTACCCTTACAGGAAAAACATGAAGATCAATTTGGTTTCTCCTTCTTAAGAAATATATTTTTTCATGCAGCTCCAACTAAAGTCTTTAAAAAGCCTCAATCAGTTGCAACAAAACACCAAGTGCCCACAAGTATTCTACTACTTTAAGGATATGCATTGTTTAATAAAGGTTATTATTCATAATATAGCAAGTATGCATAGTTTATAGGATTAAATTCATATTACATAGAATGATAATAATCGTGAATGTTCTCTCAGTAGAAGAGAAACATGTGACGGGTGCAGGCAGCATTAGAAAGGGGAACCAAGAGTGGCTGCTCGCAGACAATGAATGACTCTCTCAGATGCTTAGTCAATATGGCTGCCCATGTGACAAAGCAGACTGTTCTTTGGAATATGTGACCCAAGACTATACTCTTCACAGCATACAGGAAAATTTCAGGTATTCTCAGAGAAAAACAGAAGTAATAGATGACAGATGACAGACATGGTTCCAGTGGGAACACCTGGTGAAACAGAGGATAAAGGATGCCATTCCACTAACAAGAAGAGCAGCACACAAACCAAGCACCAAGTTTGAAGTTGTACGCTTCCTTTAGAGCAGGAAATTGAAAGGGAAAAGCATGCTGGATCTATTTGAGATGGGAAAAAATTCTAGCACCAAAAGAAGCCTTCACAAGCAGTCTTAATGTTAGGAAACAAAAATGAGAGCTTTCACATGCATGCGGAGAAAGGTGGAGGGCATTAATATACTATAATATACCTTCTGGGCTTAACAAATAATGAAATCGGGAGACAGCAAAAAGGAAGAAATCCCCTGTGCTGTGTTCTTTATATAACTCAAAACACATTGCATCTGAGCTCCTCCAAATGTAAACAGCAAAGAATCTGACGATAAGGGAACTAAGAAAGGGTAGACCTGCCCAGATCTCCTTAGAGGAGAGGAATCCATCGCACAGGAGAGCAGCAGATTTTCCAGGAGAATTGGGATTGAGAGTAGAAATGATGTGTAACCTGTGACCAATGCATCACATTAGTTCAGCTGAATAGAAAAAGTAATATTTAAATGGTTTCACTTAAAGGATACAAACCTTTCAAGAGAAGAACCTTACAGCATGGAAAGTGTAAACTTTTATTGGCTTTATTTTTATTTATCAGA
>NC_022012.1:58669950-58683693 GCF_000317375.1 Microtus ochrogaster
CAAATCTATAGCAGACAAATTCGATACCAGACAGCAGACAAATGCTTTTGAATATTTAAAACTGTTTTGGTGTTTATTCATCACTGGCCAGCAGACCGCTGTTTGTCTGTTCCATCTTTGGGGAATGGAAAGGGAAGGTGGGATAACTGGGGACCTCACTCAGCAGCAGCAGCAGAAGGCAAAGGTTGATGATTGGGATTGTCCTCTGAGATTCCAGTCCCTGAACTTGGAAGAAATGACCCCGGGATCCTAATTTATTCCGGTTGACCTTTGTACAACTGCTACTATGTGATGCTGAAGTTCATTGGAAAAGCCAAACAGTACTAGTTTAGCAAAGCTGCATTTGTATATGATAAACATAAAAGAATAACTGGAAATAAGTGAAAGTTCCATCTTGTACAAGTGAGGATGATGTTAATCAGGTTAGCACATCAGTAGCCTATCACTGTAGTTTGGCTTTAAAATAAAAGTAAATATGTAAGCCTTTGCTAATTAAAAGTCCTCAAACAGACTTTAACTTTTGTGCATTATTGATAATCCGCATAACAGTTTTTAGTTCAAAACACACAATCTTAAACTCTATCAGGACATAACAAAAATCAAAGTAGAAAATCACCATACTTATTTGACTATCATTGTATTAGAGGAGGCCCCTTGTTCATTTCCTCAGCTGTCCAGATTCCTGAAATAATCACACAGAAACCGTATTATTTAAATCACTGCTTGGCCTATTAGCTCTAACTTCTTATTGCCTAACTCTTACATTATAATATAACCCATTTCTATTAATCTGCATCACCACGAGGTTGTAGCTTACCAGCAAAGTTTCAGCACATTTGTCCCCAGCGGGGCTCCATGGCTTCTCCCTCACTCTGCCTCCTTTCTCCCAGCATTCTGTTTAGTTTTTCCCTCTTAGCTCTTTTCTCCTATAGCTCTGCCATATGTCCAAAGCAGTTCCTTTATTCATTAATGGTAATCGCAACACATAGAGGGAATTCCAACATCACCATTGTGAACATAAACCCACAGGCAATCCTTAATAGCAGAAGTCTATGTGGTGTGACATGCTACCTGGAGACAGGAGAGTCATAGACAATAGCTCCCAATAACACTGGGTGATCTGTTAGAATGCAGTCTGTGGCTGTACAGCAATGATTATAAAAATTATAAAACTTTGTATGGAAAATTCAATAAACACATATATCACACTGTTTATATTTTTCAAGAAATTTTTCTTACTAAGAATATATTCTGTAAAAGTAAAACTTCAGTGAGATAAAAGTGTCACTATTACTGCTTATAAGTATAATAGTAGCAAAAAATCATCTTTGAGGGGTTAATTAGTAATACTGAAATAAATTACTTCAAATTATAATTGACAAAGCATTAAAAATATTAACCAAGAAGCTCATAAAATATTTAAAAACAGCAGAGTGTTTCCACTATACTATTATGCTAAAATATGTTATTTAGCTAATTCATCATAATTCAAAATTCATTTAGAGCTGGCCACAGAAATGTAATGTGGGAAAAGCCACAGAAAATTGCTGGAATTATGGAAAACTTTAACTTCTGTACTTTCTAAGTAAACATGTATTGCTAATATAAATAAAGATACTAACAATACGATTTTTCTACTTGAGCATGTTATTTGTGAAGTATAAACTCTTCTTTTTTTGTTTTTGCAATAAAATATTTTTACAAAATCAGCAGTTGAAGGAAAAGGTTTATTTTAACTCATAGCTTGAGATTATATTTCATCCAGGTAAAACAAGGTTCATCAGGACCTTGCAACAGTTGGTCACCTTGCATCTATAATGAAAAATGTAGTGATCAATGCTTGTGCTTGACTTCCTATCTCCTTTGTATACTTCTCGGGAATCCAAACCAGGGAATGGTATCGACCACAGTAGATGAGTATTCTCAACTCAGCTAACATAATCAAGATAATCCTTAGCAATTATACCCATATACTCATCTCTCAGGTAATTCTTGATCTTATCAAATCAACAATTAAATACAACTATCACAGGCTCCATAGTCAGTGGTTCTGAACCTTCCTAATGCTGCTAATATTTAATATAATTCCTTGTGTTATAATGAGCCCCCAATGATAAAATTATTTTTGTTGCTACTTTATAACTGTAATTTTGCTACTTTTCTGAATCATAATGTAAATATCTGATAAGCAGGATATTTGATATGTGACCACTATATAAGGGTCATTTACCCTCAAAGGGGTCATAACCCACAGGTTGAGAATCCATGACATAAATGATAAGCTTTATTTATATGATTTAGAAGTTATACATGTTCCTGATTTCCTTTGATGAATATAATTATTCTCACCAAAACAATTTCAAAGGCAAACCCTAAACTTTTGAGAAGACTCTATGACAAGTACCGTTGGAATAGAGAAAAATCTGGGTTATTGTTGAAAGTATTGTCATGACAAATTTAATGTAAGATGTTTTCAGTAATATCTGAGTCTTGATGCGACTCATTTTAAACTTCAAAATGAAAAATAAAGAAGGAAGGAGAAAGAAGAAATGGGAAAAAAGAGAAGGTAAGGGAAAAGGAGAAAAGTGAAGGAAAGGAAGCATAAAGGAGAGGTAGAAGGAAGAGAGGATGGAATAGAATGTGGAAAGAAGAAATGGCTAGAGAGCCATTCCTCAATTACAATTATCCATTGACTACAATAGATATCTGTTCTGCTATCAAGACAAAACTGGAGATGGTTCCAGTCTTCTTTTTCACATAATCAATGACATTAGTTATATATCATCTCTACAAATAATAGGAGGAAAGACAAAATTGTCTTCAATATCTCAGAGAGCTCCTCAAGTTCTTTCTGCTTAGCTTTGGCCAATATATGCTTTTGACATGATTTTACCAGAAGACCCTTTGGCTATCACACATTTATACAGACATCTAATTAAAGGCATGAAGCAGGGAATAACTGAGCACTGACAATTCTATTGCACCATATGTCAACTACACAAAGCTCAGAAAGCTGATGAAAAACAGATGGTAAGTCTAGCTGTTTGTAGGGAGAGTGAATATTGCCCTCTACATAATGAATGGGAAGAACCATTCAATAACCCCTTTGGTACAGAATCAAAGATCCCAAATATCATAGTTTCACAAAGATCCATACTTTAACACTGTACTAAAACAAATTTACCCAGAAACTGTAGACTAGATTATACCATAATCCAATTCTATGCAAAGAAACTTGAAAGGATCTACAGCCTCTTAGTTACACTCATCCAAGAGTATATTTAATGATCTCCAAGATAATAAAATAGTTATGTGTTGACTGAGGTTTTCTATCCTGCCTGGTTCCCGCAATTGTTAAGTACCAAAGAAATCACACAGAAGTCTACATTTGTTATAAACTGATTGGCCCATTAGCTCAATCTTGTTATTAACTTTTATAACTTATATTAGCCCATTATTCTTGTCTATGCTAGCCATGTAGCTTGGTATCTTAATCAGCGGGGCAGTCAGATCTTGCTTCTTCTGTGGCTGGGACTAGGTCTGCAGAGGAATGACCTTACTTCTTCCCATAATTCTTCTCTTCTCATTGACCTGCATCTACTTCCTATCTGGTTGTTCTGCCTATACTTCCTGCCTGGCTACTTGCCAATCAGCATTTATTTAAAATATAATTGACAGAATATATAGATCATTGTCCCACACCAGGTATGGCTAATGTATATGACATTTGTTATTATTGTCATTCTGTGAAAATCTTTTTGTTTCTTCCTCTTGTTTCTTTTATTACTAGAGAATTTCAACTAATTCTACAAGAAAGGGTGATGTTTCTTTAGAGGGAAGGGGGCCAGAAGTTCAATAGCTGCTTTCCTTTATGCTTTGTATTAATTCCAAATTGAATCCTGAAACATCCATAGGAAGGGAGAGATGCTTACAGAAATGGCTCAGTGGATAGAGCACATGATGTTCTTGCAAAGGACTTGAGTCTGGTTCCATTGTCCATATTGGGCAGCTCAAAATCTCCTGTAACTCCAACACCAGGGGATTCAACACAGTCTTCTGAAGTTCACCAACCTTTAACCTCTTCTGCATATGCCAACACACAGAGACATCCACATAATTAAAAATGAAATAAGTCTGAAATTATTGACAGAGAAAATGATGCCCATAAACTCACCAGTATTATCAGATCCAGTAGTCAAAGTCAGACAAGAAAGATTTTAAAATGAATGTATAGGGAAAAAAGAAAGTCATTTGGATTCCTGATTATTTTGTAAGCTGAAACAGATGGGAGAAAAGATATAGATAAAGGCTAAACAAGAAGCTACAGTCTTGGTGAGTATTTCATAAGTAATATGGGAATTGGGCAAAACTGGAAGTACAGAACACTCTTTAAAAATTTCAGTGCCTGTGGGAGGCAGGAACAGTGTGGGAGAGCTTATTATAGCAAGAATACCAGCTACCAAGCCTTAGAAAGTAACTAGCAGGAATCTGGGGCTCACCAAAAAAAAAAATGGGATCAAGTTCTATTCATGAGTGTGGGGACCACTTGGGAGTAAGTGCTGCAAAGAACTTAAATCATCTCAAAATGAGTGAAATATAAGCATGGACTTTGAGGAAGATGCTACTGGTGATCACTGAGAGCCAGGAAGAAGGTTGGAAGGATACTTTAGAAATTTAGAAATTTGGTGTTGGATCATTATAGGGGTTTTCATTTGCCATATGGCTTCCAAGAAAGGATAACAGTAGCTACCCAGGCACTGTAAAGGTGCAGAACTTCAGAATGATTTAGCTTACTAGGGAGGAGACCAGGTCAGGCTTCTGGACAACAACATTTGTCTTCCCTCTGGAAAGACATGGTCTTGCCTTACCCCCCCCCCACACACACACAAACTTTCATAATAGACTCTGACTTTTACAGATATTAGCAATATCCTCCAGTGTTGGTTTCGGCTATACTATTAGAACAGAGAAGAAATGTATGTGATGTTCAACCAAAGCTTTTAGGTCAGTGCCTCTGTATATAAACAATATAGAGCTTACATCCTCCCCCACACAGAATGCTGTATCAGTGAAAAATGTTAATATATTATGTACATATTCATAAACCATGTAAACACCTGTCTTTGGCATGCTATCATCCTCCTTATTGGTTTATGAAATAAATTCACCTTCTTCTTTTTCTTCCTTCTCCTCCCTTGCTGAAATATGTTTTAAATTACATTAGAATTACATCATTTTCCATCCTCCTCTTCCTCCAACCAGCTTCACTTACTATCCTTCTTCCAATCTCTTCCATGCATGTATAGCTGATAGTCTCTTTTTCTCCAATTATTATTGCTACATGTGTGTGCAAGCATGTATGTGCATGCACATGTATGCACACACCCACACAAATATGCATGTAGATACAATAACTTGCTGAATTATTTTTAGTTGAGTTTATGTGGTTTTAAGGATGACCATCCTTCTTCGCACAAACAATAATGGGATGCACCCCTGGGAGATGCTGATTCTCATTAGCTGCTGATAATTTTTTGTCTAGGAGTGGGCCCCCATAAAATTTTACCTCTTCCATGTTAACATGCTCATTTATCTTGCTATTTATTGCTCAGGGTTTTCTCCCAGCCATTTTTAAGGGACACTATTTCACATCAGACTTTTAGATATTCTGACTCTTACAATCTTTGCATCCCTTCTTCCGTGGTAACCCCTGAGATACAGATGCAAGAACTATAATGTGGGTTTATATGTTTTTGTTGAAGTGAGATCCCCACAAAATCTTAATCGTTGCATTTTGTCCAGTTGTGGTTTTCTTGAATGTTCTCCATTTTCTCTAAGAGGGGTTTCTTTGCTGGGGTGGTAGCTGCATTTATCTGTAATTACAAGGCCATGATTTAGAATGTAGTATGGAATTACACTGGTCTAGCAAAGTTGTGGTAGAAGGTTTTTCTCTGAGGTCCTTACTTGCCCCAGAAAACTGGCTACTTTTCCAGTACCAGGTATGGTTTACCTCCTGTTGAGTTCAATAAGGCAGATGTTTGCTGCCAGCAACATGTGATTAGCACTTGCTGTTCCTTTACGTATATCCCACCATCCTGGTCATTCATATGGCTCATAGGTGCTGCAGCTGTGTAGTACTGTGTAATTGCTTCCCTTCATTAATAGCTTTGTAGTAATAGGAGCGGTGGGCTGCTTCCCACCACCCGGCTAGCTTTACCTGAAATAATTACACGGACACTGTATTCCTTTAATCACTGCTTGGCCCATTTCTATCTAGCCTCTTTTAGGCTAACTCTTGCACCTGGACTAGCCCATCTCTAATAATCTGCTGTAGCCCACAAAGGTGGCTTACCAGGGAGATTCTAGCCTACATCCATCCTGGGTCGGATCTTCATCACGTGTGCCTCAGAGAGCAGAGCTCTCGCCTCTGCCCGCAAGAGTGGAGCATCGTGTCTCTCTGAGGCATCTGCCCCCAAGAGGAGAGCTGTTGAGTCTCTGAGCTCACTTCCTCTTCCTCCCAGCATTCTGTTCTGTTTACTCCTCCCACCTATGTTTTAACCTATCAGGGCAAGCAGTTTCTTTATTTAATTAACCAATGACCTTCCTCCATCATAGCTTCATATTATTTTCTGGAACCATGAAAGCAAGATGCAAAAACGAGGCTTTGGGTCAGATCCTTTTCAAATCATTCAGCTCCTGTGTCATATGTATGTGGTGACTTCAGCTTTAGGGTCCTACCCACAACCTCTGAGAGGAAACTTAGTGCTATATTGATACTCTATATTGTTTTGGGAACCCCTTGGGCTCTGCTGACCAACGATTTAGAAAGGAAGGTTTAAGGTGCTTGGTGCTGGGGTTTGTGCTAGTCTATGGTTCTTGTGGGGAACACTGTCATCCCAAGTGGCTTAACTTCCTTCATGCGTGCGTTTGTGTGCACGCACGCACACACACACACACACACACACACACACACACACAGAGTGAATAATTTTAAGTAAGTATAAAGTAATAGGAATCCCTGAGACTGTATCAAACAACTTTGATATTATGTGCCCCTCGACCTTGTTTTGGCGTCTTGAGACAGAATCTGACTAAGTAGAACGGCCTAACCTAGAACTCTACTTCCAAAGTAATGGCATCACAGGTTTGTTCCATCATGCCCACCTAGAAAACAACCCATTAACTAACAAATAGATCATTCCAAACAGCTTCCATTAAATATGTATGTTAGGTACTATATACATACTCGCAGGCATGGAAATGAAATTAAAACATTTAAATTATAATCTACAGTCTTTGTTCCAGGATATTGATGACCATTTAGTACAACTTCATTAAGAACTCTCCAAATTAGTGCTGTTATGAATGTATACATGACTGTCATTTAATAATTTTTTTACCATAAATAACCCACCAGTTCCAGGAATTAATTGTCCTCAAGATAGATACTGTTTCAGAATCTTGGAATTGATGCACTTTATAATACAGAGAGAAATTTTGGAAAAAGATCCATAGGTAACTGGAAAAGTAACAAAATCCTAAAGATGTTCCCAAATAGACAAAATTATGAATAATTGTATACCTTTAAGTAAAAAAAAGATTTAATATCACTCTCAGCATGTACAACCTTCTAGTAATTCCCACATTGGAAATTAATTCCAATCTTCCTTCCAAAATAAGAACTGAGCACAGTGATATCATCCAATTCAGGACAAGGTAGAATGCAGTTTATCAACTGAACATCTGTAATGTTGGTCAAATCTATTCTCAGAGAGTTTTCCATCTCATCTGGGAAGTAACTGCATGGGAAAATGTGCCTGCTACTGTGCAGTATATACTGCAGGCTCGGAAAGGCTTGTCCATACAAGACACCACCTGAAATGGGTCATAAGGATTGCAAAAAGCAAACAGATGTAAAAGACACTGAAAGATGCTCTGGGCAAGAAGGAGAACAAATGAAAAATGCAGCAGAAAAAGCACAGACTGATGTTCCTGCTTCCTAAGCAGGGAGAAGGCAGGAGCAAATCTGGACCCTTAAGCAGGTGGTCCACGAGTCAGAAGACTTAGATGCTAAATTTTCTTGGAATTTTTTTGGCACAAAAATGGCTTACTATCACTAATTGTACCTGGTCCCAGGAAGATTAAATGATGCTCCAAACTTTGAAAATAAAACCACATGTTTTCTGGAAAAAGACCAGCTCAGAAACTAATACAACTAGATTACTAACATATCAATTAGCAGCTATGCACTCTATGCTCTTCTGCATAATAACCTAAATGGTAACACAATTGTTTGTTTGCTGTGCATTTCCTTCTAGCATTTGTCAGAAGTCCCAAGCTGTGACATTTCTCAGGGGCTCATTCTGTTTGTCACCCACAGCATGGATGCAAGCTGCCAGCTGCACCTGCAGCCATGCATTGGTATCTGAGCAGATTCAAAGCACAAGAATGAAGGGAAAGGGAAGAAGCCGGTTGCTTTGTCTTTCTATTCAGAAAGTTGTTCCCAGATATTTGTGCTTGCATCTCCTCCCTGGAATTATGTCCCATGATTACTCATGGTGGCGTTAAGCAAATGGAAATCGACGTCACTGTTCTCCCTTACACTCCTTATGATAAAGGCAGAAAATTCAACAAGAGAATTCCTCAGTATATAGCAACCGTATATATAGTGGACTCGGTAATCTTGGTAATACCTGGAGGAGCACAAGCTCATCTCCCCCACTCTCTGTGTGCTTTTTCCACACCCAACTGTTCTCTCTGAGAATTTATATTCAGAAACAGTGAGAGCAGCAGATGGTTCTTGTCATGTTAAAGGCCATTTTAACAGCCGGGAGATACTTGTTCTGTGTGACCAGAGAATAGAATGGGGGGGTGGGGTGGACTCACAACAAAGGGATCATGACAATAAAAAAGCCACAGGGCAGCAAGCATCTCAGGAGTCCTTGTGTCTTGCAGCTCTGTCTGTCTACTCAGCAGGGAGCCACTCCATAAAATCCTTTCATTTCCTTTGCTAGGAAATCTGGAGCCTTGTGCCCCCAGAAGCTAGATAATCTCAATTAAATCATGTTTTATTTCAAAACCACAACCCCCTCACCATAGTGGAATAGGGGCACTTATTTGATCTCTAGCTTTAGCCTATGAGACCTAAGGAAAGAAGCTGAACTCAGAATGTATAGAATAATACACTTTCCTTATTGATAGAAAGAAAGGAGAGAATTGATATTTTCTAAAAATTTCTGCTAGATTTGTGAACACAAGGGAGCTGTCATTCATACAAATAGCAAAGTAGAAAGAGAGAAAACATTTGAATATCTAATGACTTCACTGGGCTATTGAGCAAGCCCTGAAATCACCTTCTCATGAACTTACTATCTGGTGTGATTATTTAAGCTGCTATTAACTGGGGAATTGGTACTTTCAGCCTCAGGCATTTTAACTTTTTCCTGTAACTTAAGCACAGCACCCAAGTCAAGAATTCTGGGAATTCGGGGAATAGGAATAGGATGATTGTTCATCAGTTAAGAATGAAACTATTCTTGCAAAGGACCTGAGTTCAGTTCCCAAAGAATACATCTCACTTGTAACTCCAGCTTCAGAGAAGCTTCTGGCCCCTGAAGTAACCACAGTCATGTGTCATGTGCACACACACACACACACACACACACACACACGTAAAAAGAAAATCTTTAAATAAAATATTAAAAGCATTCCAGGGCTGGCTTTGGGGGAGCCTAGGCAGTTTGGATGCTCCACTTACTAAACCTGGATGGAGGTGGGCGGTCCTTGGACTTCCCACAGGTCAGGGAACCCTGATTGCTCTTCAAGCTGATGAGGGAGAGGGACTTGATCGGGGAAGGGGGAGGGAGTTGGGAGGCGGTGGGCAGGGGGGAAGGCGGAGATCCTTAATTGAATAATAAAATTTAATAAAAAAAAAACACTAAAAAAAATAAAAATAAAAGCATTCCAGGGAACTGGTGGGGAAATTAGAGGCAAATTCAAGTCATAGATTAAGTCCACAACTTAATTCCATTGGTTGAGTTTGGGGAGAAGACATAAACACATTAGAACGGGCAATGTTTTCTATAACAGAGTATGTTTGAATATGTTTGCTCATGAAGAATTATTATGTAAATCTAAGTAAAATCTTAGCTCTTGTTCTTTTTAAAGCATGGAATGGGATAGTGATAGTTTGCTGACACAGTTATTCTGCAGACAAATCATTGTCCTCCTGTGTTTGAGATCCCACATTGTTAACAAGGCAGTCCAGGAGATGGCTGGGAAGGGAAGAGCCAACAATTAGGGCTTAAGCAGTGTCCAGAGGGTTTGCCAAGATACATTTCACTCAAAAATCAATGGACTTATTAGTGATTGACATGACGGAACTCTGAGATTAAAAACCCTTCTGTAACAATTCCCTCAAGCTTTCTACTTGCTATTGTACAATGTCAATGTTTTAAAGACAAGTAAAACTTAGACCACCACTACGACAATGATAAATAGATGACTTAGCATGAGGTTATTTTATTGGGTAATGTCCTTCACAGAGACACGATGGAGAATATGCAATGTAGCCAATGATAAACTTTTTGTGGTAATTTTCTTTTTTATTCATACCTATGGTCATTTCAGGATTGAGATGAGCCCAACTCTTCTCCCTCTCATATTCAATATATTTACCAATGAAAATATGTTTTAAAAATTGTAGGCGATTTGGAGAAAACCACAAAAAGGAAGTAAAGTATCCTACGGAAAACGGAGAGCTGTTCCAGCTGTCTTCTGATGACTATGGATACAAGACCTGTGGATGCTGGTTACATGTGTTGGAATCACATATGAGTTTGTTATACCTCCCATGGTTTTCAGAGGACTTTCTCATATACAATCTCACTCAAAATTGCAACCAGTCATGAGAAGTAGACACTCCCACACTTCTGATGCCCTGTAAAAACCTCTCACAGCATTCCTCATCCTCCTCGTGGGTCTCTGTGACTCTCAGGTACTAAGCATAGCACATGAAATCTATTTCCTCTGTCATCCAGTTGATTTTAGCTAATGGAAGAGTGATGAGAAAATCTGAAGATAGAGAGAGAGAGGATGTTCTGGATTCCGTTGCTGTAAGTCCCCCTGATCTTGCAGTAGCTGTACCCTTTCATGACCTCTCTATTCCGTAATTGCCATTCACACGGGTTACAGGAACAAGTATCTGTCTCATACTTAAAGCTAATCTGATAACAGCTTTCATTGTATTCAGATCCTAGACCTGTGGTATGACATTGACTCATTTCATTATGAGCATATGAGTAACAGAGTCGCTAAACTTTCTTAGTTGTCATACTATGACTTCCCCTCAGTCACACCATCTTTCCATGTGTCTCTGCATTTTGAATGTTGGCTTTTTGTTTCAGCTTCTGCCAATCACCATAGAAAGTTATGTCATAAATATTCAGGGCCTGGGAGAGTACCCAGTGAGTCATTACTCTTAAAAGGCTTTGATCAATGATCACAATAGAGAGGTATCTCAAATGTAGGCTTGAGGAAGCATTTTTCCATTGAGCTATATAAAAATTATGTTACTGAATGTCCTCAACAAGGTTAAATAGATTTGGGAAGACTTAATAAGTAAGCAGCTAAACACATTGTGACTTTCCCTCTTAAAGTGTCTTTCAGAAAGCTGTGACTGGTAAAAGACAGAAGACAGTGTCCATTCATTTCTTCATTTGGATAAGTATATGCAAAAGGATCAGTATATACATAAAATAGTCAGGTGCATGCCATTGGCTCAGGTTATGGAAATAACTAAGGGAAAATGTTTTCTAAAGGGAAATACATTCTCTGTTTCTTCCTCTGCAAACTTATGGTCTGTTTAGAATGTCTAAATCCATTTATAAATGACCATTATTTTTGCTTTGTTTTGTTATTTTTTGTTTGCTTGCTTCAGGTAGCAGTTAAGGTTTTAAGGTTGATGACGAATCAAAATTTTTTGACAATGGTTTGGATATGTGGGGCTGCTTCCATTCAGACTGTGGGTTTCTAAGGAAAAGTTGGCAAAGGAGAATCTCTTATTAATGAGAATCTTCATGGTAATTGAATTGCTCATGATCTTAGCATATACTTACTCTGATATGGTTGTAGACTTGTATGCGTTCAGAATATTTCCCAATGGCCGTATGCTCCTCTTGTGAAATAGCCATGCATGTTCTTTTGTATAACATTTCTCAAAACCAACTTGTCACCCATGCCAGGCTGCACATGAACTTTTTTTTAAGTAGACTTCATACATTTGGGACTCTAGATTGGTTTTATGTCAGGTTCAAAGATGTTTTCTGGTATTATTTCTATGTCTTTCAGTGTTTTCTCTTATTCTCCTGTCTCCCGCTCCTTCCCTCTTTCATCCTCCTCTTGCTCTAAACCTACATTTCTGTTCCCTTTGTTCTGTTTCATTTTCACTGATTTTATTGAATTCTGTGGCTGGACTTTCAATTGAAAAACAAGTTCTAAAACTCAAAAAAAATGTATAAAAGAAAAAGTAAATATTCCCTGCTTAATCTTCCATTTCATCTTCTCCCCACTTCACTATGACTGTCACAAGCAATTCAATCTATTTTCTTCTCTGCCATTTCTTATGCATTTTCTGATTTACCTTTTCACCTTAAGTCTTTAGAGTCTTTAGGAGTTTTTTTTCTCTATAATACAACTTTTTAAAAAAAAAAAGTAGAAAGAGAAAATAAAGTTCAGGGAAATAAAGTGTCTTACTCAATTTCACAGCTGTTAGCCACATATTTTATGTCAACTTTTTTTTTTAACATCAGTGAAGATATGTTTGCTTGTGTATCTAGAAATACTTACTGTATGAGCTCTCAGGAGCCTGTTCTTACTCACCCTTTAAGTTCATCATAGGTGCCCCTGGTACCCTGTCACTTTCTTGCAGACCTCAGAAGCATCCTCTGTCAATCTCACAGCAGAGGGAAAGGGAGCTTCTTGGCACTTATCTGAACCAGAAAACTTCTTACACTAACATGTCATTTATCACAGAAAGTTGCAAGAATAAGAGCAACAGCAAGGGTACAGAACAAGGTGATTATTAGCAAGAGGAATAGCCACAGAATGGACTACATTGCACCGTGGGGCTTATGTGCCTTGGCTTTGTGTTTTCCATTCATTATATTTCACTGAGAATGATTTTTCATGTTCCATTTTACCTCTCTGCAATCTTTGAAATAATTTTTTAATATTTGTCATAAGGTGTTAAAAGTATATTTAGTTATTCTAAAACAAATTACCTGACTGTAACATCTCAATATTGACTTACATAGTATTTCTGAAATACTTTACTTAATACTTTACAAATCATGTTTACTTTCCTTTTGGTTTGCAGACTGTGTCTTTTGAGATTTAATGATGATTGATGGTTCAGTCTTTAATTGTACTTTGTTAATTTATTTTCTGTGTGGGGCGAAGGCATGTGTGATCTATATACATAGGTCAGGGGACCATTTGCAAAAATCAGTTATCTCTTTCCATTAGGTGAGTCTTGGGGATGCAATTCATGTCTGTTCTTCTTAAAAAATAATAAACGGGGGGTGCAGGGGGTGTTCTTCTTAAACACGGGGCACAGGACAGACACGCACGGCGGAACAAACACAGACACGACACGGCGGCTCCCACGTGGGTTCACTTTAATGGGGGAGGGAAACACAAAAGGGCGAAGGATGTGGGACACACAAGGAAAAGACAGGACGAGGA
>NC_022012.1:58687409-58688233 GCF_000317375.1 Microtus ochrogaster
GAGGGGGGGGGGGCCTCGTGTGGCCCTGCCTTTTTAACGGGGAGCGACAGGTATCCGTAGTCCAGGGGGAGCATGGGAGTTGTAGTTTTTCAAAAGAACAACAATGTCAATAGTTTTGATGGCAAGAGCCTTCATCCTCTGAGCCATCCAGCTGTCTGGAAAATATCTATCTTTACAAAACAGTCTGCTGACCTTCCCTTGTGCAAGAGCTAGTTGTCTAGACTCATAGGGTGTGTCATTGAATACTTTTTGGTGAAAAGATAATAGTAGCAAATTTGAAGCTTTCTGAAACTTCCTTTAGTTCCTCTTTACAATTATATTATTCTTGTTTAACATTTACTTTCAAATCATACATTGAAAATGCTAATCCAAAGTCTTTTGGATCCATTATTAAGGTTGAGAAGCAGTTCAGGTATCTAAATATTGCTTTTTTCCCTATATTTAACTTGATATTTATCTTAGAATGTTTCAAATATTTTGGTTTTATCTTTGATGATCTCAGAGATTAAAATGAGTATTGTTTTTTTTTAAAAAAAAAAAATGCTGCAAGATCCCTGCGGCAGTAGGCAGCAGAAATGCTGTAGGTCCCAAATGGTGGTAGCAGGCCATATGGTGGCAGGCAGCAGGCTCTGGGAGCAGCCAGTCCCAGGCAGAAATGGCTGCCGGTCCCAGAGTGGTGGCCTGAGGGGTGGTGGTGGGCCATGTGGCAGCAGACAGTGGGCCCCAGGCAGAGATGGCTGCTGGTCCCTAAGCAATGGCTGGTCCCAGGCAGGGAGACACATGGCGGGCGGGCAGAAGACAGAAACATGGATAGACACGACATG
>NC_022012.1:58688459-58713355 GCF_000317375.1 Microtus ochrogaster
GAGCTCAGGCTGGAAGCTGAAGATCAGCCTGCCTCAGCGGACGGGGGAGGGAGTGGGCGTGGCTTGTCTCTTAAAGGACCAAAACCATAACAATGAAGACTCAGATTTGATCACAAATCTCCAAAGGGATAAGTGTCTAGTTAAATTGTCTCAATGAAAGTTATATATTTTTTGTGTACCCATGACCTTAACAAAGAGTATGTATTATTTCTTATGGACTCTTTCATAGAGGGTACCACCAGTCCTGATGAGGATTTATGTAGAGGGCCTAAATTTGGGGGATAAGCCGTATTTAAACTGTGTCTTTTGGCTCTACCAGTTCTAGGGGACACACACACACACACACAGGAAATGAAACTAGTTATGATTAAGAGGATTTTCTTTGGGTGGTCTCAAATTCTATCACCAACCTCCCTGGATACATGAGTTTTTGCTCTATTCTTGCCTTTTAAAAATTTTTCTTTCCCTGGATCACAAATATCTTTTCAGAGCATTTTCAAGGGGATATGGACAAGGAAGTTAATAGCCGCAGTGCAGAAAACAGAGGTTAGTCTTGCTAAATAAAATCATCACAAGCCAGACCTCTGCGTTTAGCTGAATTCAAATCCTACGATGAAATAGGTGGCATGTAGCTTGTTAAAGCACTTGAACATGGTAAGAAAATCCATGCAGCAGATTTTTATGCTTTCAAATTGCAGCTTTTATTTAATAAAGATATGAATTAGCTCTAAGCTCAATGTTTTTAAGTAATGCCATGGCTAACGTACTGTGAACTTTGGGACATTTCTGACAAAGAAGCTAAGCATTCTCTATGAGTACTTAGTATCTGAATTATGTATTCAAAGAAACCAAATAGGTTCAAATATAATTCCAGAAAAACACTTCTTTACCTAAAATGTCATAATTCTAAAACCAGGAAGACAAAACACATTATACATAATGTCTGTCCTGAATTTATGAACACCCTATCCATCGTAGTGAATCAAGGAACTGAATGAATTTTAATAACAAAAGGTATTTGTAATAAATAACACCTAATATAAGAAAGAGACTTGTCTGGCATAGATGATGTAGAGTACATATTTCACAGACATTAAGAAGATAAAGCAAAAGATGCCCCCGTTTCCTAATACAGACAAGAGGAGAAAAGCACTAACATATAATTGCCAAGGACTGCTCTTTGTTCTTTTAAAAATAGTTCCATGTCTTTTTTTCTTTTCTTTTTTATTTGCGGTGTTTCCTAGGTGATTGACTTCATCAAGATGGAGCTGAATATCTCTTTTCCAGACACTGTCAGAAACTTATTGAAGTGAACAATACATGCTAACTTTGTACCTTCTCTGAGAAGCACGTGGCCACAGAAGTTGCTGCTGGTGCTCTGGGTGAAATGTAGAAGGGTTGGGTTGGACTGAATCCATGGTAGGGACAACAAACAAGGTTTTCTCATGAAACACATTATCGTGACCCAAAGCAGAGTGTGTCAGCTGGTGAGTAAGGTTCATTCTTGTTATAGACGCATGAGAGCTGGAGAGAGAAATTGCAAGTCTGTTTGGGGATGTATTATGAATAAACATTTCTGACCTGAAAGATACTGTGCACTGTGACTTTTGGGGCCCAAATGAGCTCTCATAATCCTCAAACTTTTATGTCTTGATAAAGAAGATGTTGTCAGAAATCCCTTAAACAAAGAAGGTAAGAAACCTGGGGCCAAAGCTGCACGATTCAGCATCATCTAATTTTATTATCCTGCAACGTGAATGCGCACATGTTTCTCTTTATAAACAATCACCAAAAAAATAATAATAATAAAGAAGAAGCTGCAGAATATAGTAAACTTTTGACAAAAAAAGGAAGGAAGCCAAAGGAAAATGTGAGGAATCAACAGCCAAAGAACACAGACTGACCTTGCTGAGAGCTTTTGCTTCTAAGCCCAATAAAAAAAATACTTCAGAATAATAAATAATAAGAATTTGAAAAACAATTGTGTTGTGATTTCTAGTTACATCAACCTACTCTCAGACATATCTTAAACATATCCACAGACCTGAAAGATGCTGTATGTTACACAGCTTTATGTGTGAAGACATAGTTCTTTCATTCTCTTTTATTCCTGCTCCGTCTGACCCCACCAATATCTCTTGGTTAAACACAGACAAATTTTTGTCTAGCTGTGAAAGAATCAAATACATGCATATATATATATATATATATATGTGTGTGTGTGTGTGTGTGTGTGTGTGTGTGTGTGTGTGTTTATACATATATGTACATATATTACAAAAATCTCTATTTTCATGTTAATCTGTTAATCTTTTTTTACTCTTCATACGGATTGTTTAATGTCTAACTGTGAATTGCAACTTTGTTCTTGGTTTAAAGAATATTTACCTAGTTTTAGCCTACAAACAGTGATTATTTTAGAATGATTGAAGAAACTTCCAGAAGGATAAAAGTTTGATATTTCTTGTTCCACTTTCAAATCCAAATATTTGATTTTGCCTCCTTGGAGAATGTTAGATCTTGAATCCAATATTTCATGAATAGTTTCAATATGCTGAACAAAAAAGAAACATATCTGCCCGTTAAACAATCTGCCAGTCCCCAAATAAGACATTCAAAAAAATTATATCAGTGTTTCCACAGATTCCAATCTTACTTTTTCAAAACCTTTTCTAACTCTCCTCCAGTTCAACCTCAAATACTGGTATATCACACACTATGAGTAAACTTCCAGCCCTCATTCTTAGTTCATCCTCATAAAACGCAAATAATATCCAAACTACGATAATTTGGACTAATCTGTGTAGTCTGGTGATGTATGAAAATAGGCTACTTTTTTTTCTCTAGGGATGTATTTTATTTTTCTGTTTTACATTTTTCCCTTTTATTGAACTAGATTACTTTTTCACATGACATATCCTGGTTTCAGCCTGCCTCCATCTCAACTCATTCCAGTTCCTCACCACCTCTACTCCTCTCCAAATCCACTCCCTTTCTGTCTCTGATTTGAAAAAAAAAATGGACTTCTGAGAGCTAACAACCAAAACATGATAAAAATAAAATATAACAAGATGAAGCAAAAATCTTCATATCGAAATTGAACACAGCAACCCAACAGGAGGAAAGGAGTCTCAAGAGCAGGGACAAGATTCAGAGATCCACTTGTTCTCCCAGTCAGCACTTTCACAAAAATGTGTAATTGCCTCGACGGGTCACCAGTCTAGGGTTAGTAAACCCGTCGCAGGTCAGTTATTTCAGGGTCCCGGAGAGGCACTATCTGTAAGATAAATGGGCTAGGAGAGAAGAAGAAGGCCATGCTACATTTGTCAGAGCCTCCGTTTATTAGAGAAGGGGTACAACTTATATAGGGTATGGAGTTGGGGGGTGGGCACAGGGGTCTGAGCTCTTGCCACGTGGTTCACGTTGGTCACTTAGCCAGGAGGTTACCTTCAGTCAGGTCACTCTAGGCCAAGAAGTCACGAGTTGCCACACCTAGGGAACTAAATAGTTTGGAATGTGGGGTGGGTTCTGCAAACCGATATCTCTCCAGATAGCTCTCCATCAGCAAATTTGGGTGTGGGGTAGGCTCTGTCAATAGAACAATTTCTAACATAATTAGGGGTGTGGGGTTCTCTGCAGACTCCCCTAGGGTGATGGTTTCTGCAATGATTTTAGGAGGAAATTGGCTCCTAACAAAAATGCCTAGCTAATATCTATAATATGTACACAGGGGACGTGGTGCAAACCCATGTAGGTCCTCTGCTTGCTGCTTCAGTCTCTGGGAGCTCACATGTACCTTGCTTAGTTGATTCAGAGGGCCTTGTTCCCTGCTGTTCTCCAGCCCCTCTGGTTCTCACAATCTCCATGAGATTTCCAGAGATCTGAGAGGAGAGGTTTAAGTTTTTGACATTTTGTCTTTTACATCTTTACAAATAAATAGCTTTTAAGTAACCCCTAGTTAATAATTTAAAATTACCTATATTCGTGGCAAACAAAATATTTTAATGCTTATATCAGAGGAGGGTAGAGATAAGTCAACATAAATAGAATTCCATTAACTGACATTTCTCTATATAAAAATAATTTGACTATGTTAGCACTGTCATGTGCACAGCATACTACAGTTAAGGACAGACGTCATGTTACATGGCAAACCACTTGAGATTCTTTCTCCCGTATAACGTAACTTTTATATCCTTGGACCAAAATTCTCACCAACATTACCATCTTTTGCGTTTCTTTAAATAATCATTTTCTGCCTCTATGATTTAGAGTTTCTTAGATTTATTAAATAAATAAAATTACATACTGTTCTGTACTCTGTGCCTGGTTTTATTTCACCCAGTGTAACATTCTGCAGTTTCGTGTATGACAACATTTACTCCTTCAAAAATGATCTCTTAGTTCCCTTTCTGTTGCTGTGACAGAGCACCATGTACACAAGGAACTTATGAAAGTTGAAAGAGTTTCCTCAACTTGATATGCCATTGTTTGTTGATTCCCATGGGAGGCCTTACCCAATCTGAATGGAGAGAGATGAATGGATGGGGGGGCGATAGAAGGGAAGTTAGGGGAGGGAACAGTAGAAGTGGAGGGAGGGAAAACTGATTGATACATAAAAAAAAATTTAAAATTATAAAACAAAAAAATAGCATAAAAAAGAGTTTAGTTTGACTAATGGTTCACGCGGGATAAGAGTCCATCATATCAGGGGTGTATGGCAGCAAGTGGCAGTCATGGTGACAGACTCAAGATGCTTAGAACTCACATGTCAATTTATATACAGGAAGCAGAGAGCAAACTAGAATTGAGACAGAGTTATGAACTCTCAAAGCCTATCCCATTGATAGACTTCCTCTGGC
Source organism: Microtus ochrogaster (assembly GCF_000317375.1). Classification (NCBI taxonomy): domain Eukaryota; kingdom Metazoa; phylum Chordata; class Mammalia; order Rodentia; family Cricetidae; genus Microtus; species Microtus ochrogaster. The sequence continues at coordinate 58,693,322 of NC_022012.1, forward strand.
AAGGCTGCACCTCCCTGAAACTCTCTTAAGCAGTGCCAAGTATGTGAATCTATAAGGAAGATATTTTTATTCAAATGACCATGTTCTATTCCCTGGCACTCATAGGTAAATGACCATATCACAATGCAATATTCTTCTATCCAATTTCAAAAGTCTCCATGTTTCTCATACCATCAATCTCTTCAGAAGCTTGAAATTCTCTCTTGAAATTTGTGACAATCTCTTAATTATAACCCCTATAAAATATTTCCTTGCTCACTTCCTCACTATTGGCATGGGAGTGTCTACTCCATGACACTGTGTAATGGAAGCATATAAACAAGTGTATTTATTTCTGGGTTCTGTAGTGCCTGAGTCTGTTTTGTACTAATCCCAGTCTGCATGGATTTCCACAACATCTTGTGGAGTTTGAGATTCAACACTACAATGTCCAACTTTGCTCATTTCACACAAAAAGCTGAGGATTCCTGGGGTTTTGTGTAACCATAAGTATTTTAGAATTATTTTTCTATTTCTGTGGAGAAATACGTCATTGAGGTTGTTATAAATGTTGAACAGATACAGTAGGTATTACAAGATAGTATGGACATATCAGCAATGTTAGTTATTCTAATATGTGCACACAAGATATCTCCTTGCTTGTTTCAGTCTTCTTCAATTCCTGCCATCAGTGTTTTATAGCTTCCAATGTATGAACATTCTTTTAATTGATTAAATTAATTCCTAAGAAGTACTTTTTTTTTGACCTATTATAAATGCAATTTTATTTTCTGGATTGTCCTAACCGATCACGCTAGCTTTCTTTTCCAGGGTCCATGCTTACATTCATTGGACAATAACATGTTTTTCTGTGTCTGTTGACATAAATGGATTCCAGAGTTCCAAATCATCCAGAGTTGGTGTACAGAAAGAAATCACACATCTCCACTCTCACCACATACTCTAGACTGGTACTCTAAGGATCATAAACTGATCTCCTTCACATGGTGCCACATCTGTGTCTTCACTACAAGTAGCACACAGCATCACCAACTTTCCCATTAACCATGAGAGCTTTAACCACCACCTTCTGAACTATTTGAAGGAAGATTTTTTTAAATCTTAAATGTGTCCACACAGAAGAAAGAAAAGGTGATTATTGCACATTTCTGAAAATTACAGATTATTCATACACTCACAGATTTTTCTTTCAGTTCCTAAGTGACTCAATCCTGAGAAGGAAGGACACTATCTTTTTAACATTGCTCTTTATTATTACTTACTTATTTTTAAGTTTAACTGACAAATGATAACTGTATCTATTTATAGGTGCAATGTGAGATTTGAATGTCCATGTATGCACATTATGAAATGATTAAATCTAGATGACTAGCATATGCTTTTTAAATGATTGGAACAAAAAGTATTTTAAGTATTTATTTAGATGAGATACATTTTTCAAATTTGGTCATTCCCAGAAAGAGGTCCCTTTCCTTGGTACTTAGATTGCTTCATCTGGCAGCTGAGAAGACTTTCACTTACAGGCATCCATCTTAAACTCTAAAATGAGTACTCAATTTTGATATAATTTGATCCTCTACAAAAATAAAATATTTCCTATTAATATTTCCATTATGCTACCCTCATTATTCTATTACCATTCTGGATAATTATTTTGAGTTAATTTTAAGTTATAACATTTGGGATAGCAGAATCAGTGTTTTGAAGAGCTTTGTGATATTATTTAGGACTAGACAGATGATGTGATCCGCTAATTTTGAAATAGTGGGTATTTTTGTTTTGATGTCGTGAAGAACAATATTGCCTCATCTCTACATCTGTTAACCACACCACCGATGTAAATGTTTGAGATAGTTTAGCTCACCTACACCTGCTGCCATCATTCAATGCAAAAATGAATAAATAAATCTAAAGCTCAATTTTACATCAGTGTCAACAAGAAGACCATCTAATTAATGCTATTTTCCTGTATCCTAAAGTATCCATATGATACAGCTCCAGGTTTCCAGAGTCTCAGGAGGAAAGTCAGACATAGTGAAAGAATACTAAAGAACATCCATAGTGAAGTATTAAATATTATTAATTAATATTAATAATTAATATTAAAAATTATAATTACCAGGAAGTCAAAACTGAGCAAGATCATGCCAACACACTTATTCTTTGTCATGAAAATAAAGTGGAGTGTTGAAGACAAGAAAGTGCTGGGCACACTGTGATTTTATTTTCTCCCTCAAGAAATGGAGCGGCGTGTTCAAAAGCAAAGCAGTGAAACAGATTGTTAATTTCATAATGATGGCCCCTAAGATTAAACAGCAATCATTATCCTTGGTTGTATAATTGCTAATTCAAAACCACCCAAAAAGAAAAACCATCCTAACATCAAAATAATGGGCCTGTGGTGGCTGAATGGAACATCTTGCCTAGATTCGTCAATTCTAATAAACACTACATTGAGGAAATAAATCCATGGGTTGAGAATTAATTGCAGGAAAACATTTAGTTCATAGTTTAAGAAACATATCATCATTTCACCATTATAGCTAATATTAGCTTAAAGGAACATCCTACTTCTTCCTAATACAAAATTCATCACACTAAGTACAGTAATGAGTGCTTGAAATTTTCTAATAAATATCAAGGCCAGTCTCTCTCTACTCTTTCCCTGTGCAAAGCAATTAGAATCTGCTGTTAATGTTTCACTACATTTGAGCTGTTTTCCTTTTATAGACTTAACCATAAAATTGCTAACAGTTAACTGGCTGATACACAAAACTAAACAGAATAATTGCCACAAGCAGATGGAAGAATAGGAAGAGTATAGTCAGTAAACATTTATAACACTGTAGCAAGAGTTACCTGGGGAAGACTATATGATAAGACCCTGCCTCTTCCATCTCACAGGTCCATAGTCACTATGGCTTCCAGATGAGATCAAGAGTAACAACCAAGGGTTAAGATCTCCTAGGGAAGCACCAATGATCAAGTCCTTTTTGTATTGTAGGAAGTGTTAGAACATTACCCATTAATTTAATCATTTCCATGAAATGCATATTTATAGAGTAACCTTCTTTATCATAGGAAAGAAATATTCCATAAGATTTGACAGACTTTAGGCCTCAATTAACTTCTAAATGCTAAACTTATGATAAACCACAGATAACAACATTAAAAACTATTAGCCACGAGTTCAAACTGGGTTTCTTTTTTTAGAATTCCTACGAAGAATGAAGTGTGGCGTTGATTCTGCCTTCCAACCTATTAGTTATTCTATCAGGCACTGAGAAGCATTTGCCTTATGTTTAACCTGCTTAAGTCACTTGATTAGTAACTATGACATGCCAATATATTTGTGTAATAGTTTCCTTACAAGGAAGGAATTATAGAATGAAAAAGATAAAATCAAACTATATTCTAAAAATGAATGAATGGATTTGCTCAGTTTTTTTAAGTGAAAGGCATTATAATTTGAAATTATTATTTGATTTTGATAGTTCTATTGAGTGTTCTTTTGCATTTCTAGCTAAAGAAAAAATCCGTTTCCTTTGTTTCCAACAAGAAAGAATCATTCTTGTGCAATACTTGGTGGCACGGATGTCACATCTCCCTAAATTGTACTTTTTTCAACAGGTATAAGATTACGAATTTTGTAAGTAAATGTCTTGAATCATTTCTTAGTAGGCATGGGTTTTGTAATCCAATGAATGTTTACTAAGATCTACCTTCACTAGGTTTATTAAAATAAATTCTTATATTAATTTTACTAATTGAGTTTGGCCAGAAATGAGATTTATTTGCTATATAAAGTATTTTGTTCTTTTATTAGGAACTTTTGGATTTTGATGTAAAAATATGCCTTGGTTTTTACTATTTTTCATTTGTAGACAAATGTCATGTGGAAGAGGAAAAGCAAAAGTTAAGAAAAGCTGTGGGATTGAAGAGGAGAAGCAGAAGTTGGATGGATGAGGCAAAAGTACATGTTATACTTGGACAAGAATATCTTTTTGAAAACTACCACGTTGTACAATGAATATACACTTATACAATATTTTCTAAGGAAAAAAAGGGAAAGCTAGGTCTCAGGTGCAAACACTAGGTTATTCTTAATTTCATTTTCATCTTGACTAAAACATGAAGTCACAAAGCAATCTCTAACGTATGAAAATATGTAAAGTCATATGTAAGACTTTACTTCTTCTCCTTGTTCAGAACCAAATTTTTCCTAATAAAAATGTTCCCATATTTAAATTTCTATGCAAAATAATTTCATTCATATCACAACTAGAGTCATTACAGCTTAAGACAAAGATTAATAGGCTACAGTCTTTATGAAATTGGCCAAGAATCCAGATTAATAGGCTTGCTTCATTTTATCAAACAATTAACACTTTATTACTCATGAGCTTTTCCTCTGTTGTCTTAAAGAATAGCACTAATCTTTTGCTGCTTTCATAAGATATATTAAATTTAATGTTCCATTAAAATAAATAACCACCTCGAAGGTCTGCTCTATTTCTTTTATCTTTCCACTTGTTTTTGCTTTGTTATTTATTTTTTTTTATTCCTGTACTTCATCAATCTTAAAAGACACATTTAAAAAGACGTTTTCTCCATTTTCATATGTCTAATGCTAAAATGAGTGCTCCCCTTAATTGGTATCTTAGATTCATAAAACTCTCGCATTCTTTGCTCAACATCCATTCTCACAGAGTAGAACCTCTCCCTAGTTCTGGATCTGGGTAGCATGTGTTTTGTTGTCTGGCCTTTCTTTTTCCTAGTTTCTCATGACATGCTTCAGAAAGGTATCTGTAGGAACAGAAGTTAGGAAGGAGAACTTAGTGCATGTATCTCTTATAATAGGAGGCATGATACCACGAGAATGCCTGCCCCTAAGACAGATTTTCTGTAATTACTAATCTCCCTAGGCATCAAGCCCCCACAGCAACTTCCTGCCACTTAACTTGAGCTGAAGTTTGCTAGGGAATTCCATCCCATGACTTCTAATTTGTTTGTTTCCTAATTATCTGTGTGTTTCACATATTTATGGTGTGCAACATGGTGATTTGATCTATGAATGCTCTCTGTAATGATTATGATAATATAACTAATATTTTAATTACCACCCATGCAAGCATTAACTCCCTAGAATGTGTTCATCTTATAAATTAAAAAAGTGTACTATTTGATCATATTGGCCCTTTATATGATTCTAATTACCTGTGAGTGTGCCATTTCTTTCTTTATGTTCTCCTAAAAGAAGTGGCTGTTAAAATTTAATCCGAAATTTCGGTGTAGTTGCCTTGGATGACTTTTTTTCTGGAAGCAATGGGACAGTGGGATCTGTGACAGGGACATGTGTGGTCATCAGGATAGTGAGAATAGTTGGCAATAGCTCATAACAATAATGTCTTTAAAAAAGAATGACTTATAAGATAAGATTGTGAATGTATTTATTTTAAAAGATAGTGGAGCAAATATAAATTCAGAGGACAAAAATCTAAGTTTAGCTGCAAGAGTTGGGACTCATAAAGTTTTCTACAGTTCACAAACCAAAAGCCCTTTTAATGAAAAAGGGGCCATGTCTATTTGATGAATGGCCTTGCAATATATATCCTTCAAGGCTTCTTACGGATTTTCTCCAGAAAGAACTGATATTTGTCAAGGTGACTGAACATTACAGGATGGTAAAAAAACAAAGACTTTTTAAGAGATATTAGATATTGGCTGTGAACAGATTCCAATATCCAGAGAAAACAAAAACACACCAAAGGCTGCAGGTCAGAGTTGGAACTTATGGGAAAATTAGATGAAGTCTCTGTTCTAGCAGGTTTCTTGATGTTATTATCCCAGACATTTGTGATGAGAATAGACACGTTCAGTAACAGAAAGAGACCAGAACCAACTGAATGATGCTGTTTATAAAGGAAGAGTCAGAAGGGCATCTGGAGAAATCATCTTCATGTACATCACTGGCACAATAGACAGACAAAGGCTGAATTTCCATGGGAACTGAAGAGAATGGTGTCATCAAGAGTTCACAGAATGTAGGGTGGCAATTAACTGACTTCTGAAAAACTTATATTGTAATTGATGGTAACTGGAGCCACGTAACAATAATGTAGGGTTGGGGAGATGGTTTGGCGTCAAAGTGATGGGTGTGTAAGCATGAGGGTCTGAGTGTGGATTCCCCAGAAATTGCAGAGCATGGATATTTGCCTGAAATCCCAGTGCTGGAAGAAAAAGGCAGGAGGATGCCAGGAAGTTCACTGGCTAGATCTTCTAACTAGCCAGTGATATCCAGTCAGCCAGAGGCACCATGCACTATACACACACACACACACACACACACACACACACGCACGCACGCACGCACGCATGCACATACACACACTTAGAGAATTCTTTTCTTTCTCATTTTGTAACTTTGTTGTCTAATGTGAGTAATCACAACATATTCTCAATGTCCCATTTTATTTAAATATTAACTCTAATGACCTCTTACTATAAAATCTATTTGAAATATACAGACTTTTATATCTGAGACTATCAAACTATGAGTAGAAATTGGAGACTCCCACAACTCTAAACAACTACCCCTGATTCAGAAATCCTTTTATAAGAGTCTACCAAACTGCTAACAAATTATACAAACAAAAGATCCATATAGTGATACTTTACTGAATAACTTATAAGGCAAATACTTGAGGGAAAAAAAGCAATAAGGCCTAGACTACAGGGGCAAGCTACTCCAGCTCCTACACCATATGATTCAACTGACAGAGGGTGTGTAAAACATCTAACACAGCTAGCAGCATTTGCGAGCTAATATCAGTGTAAATCTCTGTGGTTTTAGAATGAGTCTGTGCATTGTCTTTACCAAAGCTGTTCTTCATTTGAAAAGCAGCTTCTCATAGTGCCTTACTCTTCAATCATGACTTCTCTTACAGACATGCTACCTTATTGCTCCATCTGGACTGGCTTTTCAAAAGAGTCCCTGGAATATCAGATCAGTGTGCATGAACTCAGAGGCAGTACCTAACTTGTGGAACAAGCATTTGTATAGAACATGTGATAGCAGTGAAGAACTGGTTGCAAAATGTGATCCATACCTATTGCATTATTCCTCAGTACCAACATTTCCCTCTGGGTCTCAGGATAGTCAGTAGGCACAAGCAGAGATAAAAGCTGCTGCCACACACACCAACATGACCACCATGGTCTCACTAACAAAGCTGTAAGGAAGACCTAAATAAAATACTTTCTTTTGTAAGATTTCATGATCTTCACAGCAATTTAGTGTAACCAAGATCAGATCCAATGCCCTTTCTGGGTTCTACATGTGGTACACATCCATACATATAGGCAAAACACTCATACATATAAAATATAAAATAAATAAAGTCTGGTCAGTTTAAAGCAACTGAATACAAAGAACAATATAGAGCTTCTTCTATGGAGACATTCCAGGTCCAAAATAACAAGAAACTTTGGAAGGATGCTAATGAAGCTAAGTTCCTTTCACAGAAGACTGTCTTGATTTATCATTAGGACATTATGACACCACCATTTCCATATTTATATAATTCTTTTGCACACTATAGCAATGATATGACTAAATAAAAATGATTTTATAATGAGGAAAGTCTAGAGATGGGCTCATGACTACAGTGTTCACTGATCATGTGAGAACCAGTAATAAAAATAACTAGGCCAAAAGAACGATGGGATTACAAGGAAATCATCTGTCACCTAAGAAACAATATTAACATGCCAAAATATCATATAATAAAATTTAGAAAACTACTTAAATTAGCATTCAGTAGACTCTATCTGAAAGACAGTATTTGAGAGGCACTAGTCTGTCAAATCTAGAATGCGTGAATCTGGGAACTAAGAGATAGAATGAATTTGTAGTCATTCCTTGCAGTCTAGGGTCAGTGAATTTGGAGTACATATTCCTCAGAAGAGAAATGTTTTTGCTGAAGAACACACTCAGCTTATTTATTGGAAAAGGTACTATACCAATTGGCTTTCTGTTAGTTTAGGCAACCCTGTCTTGACAAACAGAGCACAGTAAATTGTTTTGCAATTCTGCAAGTTAGAATTACATCCCAGTTTGCTTGAAGCTATAATAAGACATACCAAAGGATTTCAGTCCATTTAGACTCCAAAGGAAGCTTCCTTTTTTAAAAAAAAAAAATGATTTTTATTGAGCTCTACATTTTTCTCTGCTCCCCTCCCTGTCTTTTCCCTCCGCTTCAACCCTCTCCCATGCTCCCCATTTACTCAGGATATCTTGTCTTTTTCTACTTCCTATGTAGATTAGATCTATGTATGTCTCTCTTAGGGTCCTCATTGTTGTCTAGGTTCTCTGGGATTGTGTTTTGTGGGCTGGTTTTCTTTGCTTTGTGTTTTTTTATTTATTTATTTATTTTTTTTATTGAGAAAAAAAAAAGATTTCCGCCTCCTCCCAGCCTCCCACTCCTCCCGCCCTCCCCCCCCTCCTCTCCCCCTCCCTCTCAAGTCTGAAGAGCAGTCAGGGTTCCCTGCCCTGTGGAAAGTCCAAAGTCCTCCCCCCTCCATCCTGGTCTAGGAAGGTGAACATCCAAACTGGCTAGGCCCCAACAAAGCCAGAACAAGAAGTAGGATCAAAACCCAGTGCCATTGTCCTTGGCTTCTCAGCAGCCCTCATTGTCTGCCATATTCAGAGAGTCCGGTTTTATCCCCTGCTTTTTCAGTCACAATCCAGCTGGCCTTGGTGAGCTCCCAATAGATCAGCCCCACTGTCTCCGTGGAGAAGATCTTCACCAACCCCGCAACAGACAAAGGTCTGATCTCCAAAATATATAAAGAACTCAAGAAACTAGACTTTAAAATGCTAATTAACCCAATTAAAAAATGGGGCACTGATCTGAACAGAGAATTCTCAACAGAAGAAGTTCAAATGGCCAAAAGACACTTAAGGTCATGCTCAACCTCCTTAGCGATCAGGGAAATGCAAATCAAAACAACTTTGAGATATCATCTTACACCTGTCAGATTGGCTAAAATCAAAAACACCAATGATTGCCTCTGCTGGAGAGGTTGTGGAGGAAGGGGTTCCCTCATCCATTGCTGGTGGGAATGCAAACTTGTGCTTTGTGTTTAAAAACCACTTATGTAAATAACTTCCATAAGCTGCAGCAATTTCGTCTCTGATGATTCTCTCCTCCCACATTCAAATTAAACATTGCTGCATCTCTCTCATTGCTGTCATCTCCTTCCCTCCTTTCTACTGCTGTCTTCTACAGTCAAAATCCTTTGTGGTTATCCTTAGATAATTAAGGATAAAACCTCCATCACATGGTCATCTAATCTTTCGGGAACTTATTTCCTTGAAAATCAACCTTTGATCTACAATATAACAAGTATCACACAAAAAGACTGGAGATTATGAAGCTTGAGCTGGAACTCAGTAGTTACAAGCACTTGCTACTCTTACAGAGGAGCAAGGCTTAGATCTTAACACCCACCCAGCCACTCACACCCATCCCTAACTCCATTTTAAAGAAATGTGGTGCCTGCATCTATAGTATCAGGCTCCCAGATGATATACATGTATATATGCAGGCATTCCTATGTAAAATAAAACATTTTTGTAAAAAACATTAGAGGTAATGATGTGAACATTGTTAGGAATTATTATTCTGTAATCAGAGCATACCTTGGCTAGTTAGATTCCTTCTCCTAAAAAAAGTGATATAAAATAAAGTTACTTGATAAAATGATGATTAACCAGTTTTGTTCAATGGCTATAGTTCAATTGAGTTAAGAATGGTCCTTTCTGAAATGAAGAAGATTCATAAGATCACCTAGTATCACTTCTGCGTTCAGTGTTTAATGGCGAAACTGTAGCAACGAGTAAATATAAAAACAAACAAAGAAACAACAGCAACAACTTAGATCATTTGGTGATATAAATCCTGACCTATCACAGCACAGCAAAGAATAGCTCTAACCTATGTACTAGTAGAGATAAGAAAGTACAGAGTCATTAATGTAAAACATTATGATTGTTGCCTATTTTTCCCTTTCACTGTTTGTAAGGAGAACATAAGATGATAAAGTAAAACATGACACAGTCTGTATTGTTATCATTCTTGATGCAAATAGAAGATCTTACTTTCCCCATCTTAAAAGCCTGTTCAAGGACTTGGAGAGATGGCACAGCCTTTAAAGGCTATGCTCACAACCAAGGCAGCTCTGCACCTATCTTCAAAGGTCTGTGCATGCTGAGGTAACCATTGACAGGTCTATGGAGGCTTCTTGACTGGCATTTGGGGGAGTTCACACAAAAGTAAATACCAGTAAAAGATGGAAAAGCACAATGAGAAATAAGACAGGATTTTTACTTCCCAATTCTTCTTTGACAAGTAGGTATGGCCATATCTCCATCAATGTCCAGAGGTAGCAATTAACCAGAGAAGCTCACTATTATAGTCTCTGTAATCGAGATTATAATAATTTTCCCTTCTTCCCCTTCAGATTCAGAAAAGGAAAGAGTTCTCTGCCTTGACTTCTCATCAGTTGCTTTTTGTAACATCTCCAATTCCTCTACCTGTTTGAAAAGAAGATGTTCACTAAACATTTTTGCAGCTACTCTTTCCATATACTTTCTACTTCCAGCTTGACCTCTGCCCAAGACAAAACAAGCACTTATTTATTTTTAATAATGTAATCCAATGCACACCAACATATTTTTAATCTGTTTTTCTCTCTATTTCCCTTGCTTTGTCTATGTGTCTCTTTCCCCCTTTCTCTCTGAAAGCTTCCACTATGTAGCCTAGGCTGGGCTTGAACCCATGATTCTCCTTCACAGCTTTTCAGTGCTTGATGACAGGCATGTGCCACCAGCTTCTTTTCCTTCTATTGGTCTTGCTCTTGGTCATATTTCTTTTCAGTTATTTCCTGGTATCACAACTAAACTAATAAGCTACAATTTTAAACTTTGTTTAGTTTTATTTTTGTTTGTTTTTTGAGACAGGGTTTCTCTGTGTAGCTTTGGAGCCTGTCATGGAACTCACTCTGTAGACCAGGCTTGCCAAAGTTACAAAGATCCATCTGCCTCTACCTCCTGAGTGCTGGGAATAAAGGTATGTGCCGCCACTGCCACCCAACTACAATTTAAAATTTTATATAATATATGAAAGACACTAATTGCATGTAAAATGTAGGAAGAGCTGATTAGGGTAAGAGCTTGTGGACTATCTGAATTCTTGACATAAATTTGTTTTACCATCAGGAGTTTAGTCTAAATCCAATGATGATCTGTTGGGGAAAAGTCAACTCTAGCCTGCTGACTGCAACTGAAAATTCTGTAATATGCAAAAAGCAAGTAGCTCTCAGAGGAATTTAAAACTTAATCAAAATATATAGGCTTAGGACAGGAGTGAATGTTTTAAAGTGACCTGTAGAAAAGCAAAGTTTTAACCTTCTCCCCTTACCCTCTCTTTATTCAGATGAAACCCAGAGAGTCACAGTGCATCCCTGCGCACAAAGAGCAGGAGACAGTAATGTCCAAAAATCCCCTTGTCCTCATGTCCAGGACAATGGTGAATGAGGCCTGGTAAGCTAAAGTAAATGTGACAAAATGACATTTTTTTTTTCATCTTGTACTTTCCCAAAAGTAAGGTAAAAGAAAGTGTGTCCCAAACTCTAAGGAAAGTTTTTTTTTTCTCTGACCAGAGCATAAAAAAAACTGTCAATGTGCATTTTTCAATATGTCTATCAGTAAGTGCCTTTATTAGCTTGCTTTGTGTTGCTCTGATAAATATTGACAAAAAGCATTTTGGGAAAATTAAGGGTTTTGTTGTTGTTGTGCTATTTTAGTCTTTCTTTCTCTTTCTTTCTTTCTTTCTTTCTTTCTTTCTTTCTTTCTTTCTTTCTTTCTTTCTTTCTTTTTGTTCTGTTTTGTTTTAGCTTACATTTCCACATCACAGTATTTAAGGAAAGCCAGGACAGGACCTCAGCAGGAACCTGGAGTCAGAGACTGATGGAGAGACTAGAGAAGAATGCTGCTCACTGGGATGCACCCTGCAGCTTGCTCAGCAACCTTTCTTATCCATCTCAGACCACGTGGCCAGGGTGGCACATTCCAGAATGGGTTTCCTGTCTCCCCATATCAGCCAGCAATTGAGACATGGCTACCAAGCAGTTTGATAGAGACAGTTCTTCAATTGAGAGTCTCTCTTCCAAGGTAACTCTACTTTGTGTCAAGTTGACAAAACTAGTTTGCATAAATATCATTTGTCTTCCTTTTGTTTTTTTCAATTTGAGTGGGATGATCAAGTCACCTGAACACCTTGGGGTGTTGGTATAATGTGTTGTTTATGTCCGAAATGCACAGAAACAGAAATAAAGTATGGGGAATTAAAAAAAATAAAAATAACAAAAAAACAAACAAGCAAAACAACAACAACAAAACAAAAAGAACCCCCTGACATTCTCATCATGAGACTAAACAAAATGCACATACCGCTGTTTGAAACTAAAGGATTATTATCAATCAGGCCATCTCAAAATTCCCAAGGATATTATTAAGATTTATAGATATACACTGCACTCATTTCCTTCATTCTATACAGTCACCCCTGACTACAGCAAACAAGAGCAATTTTAGCGAAAAATTCTCTAACAATTCAAGTCAAATTTAGATTTAAATCAATTTTTTTGACTGTCATAAAAGAGAAAGGACTTAAACCGTTTTAAGCAATTGATTTGAACATTATAGGGCTTGATTTTTCTGCATAACTGCCATCTCCATTCACTGATATTGCTGGTACAAACCAAACAAATGCTTTGTATTTAAACATTTCATTTAAGTCATGTATTAATTTATTTGATCTTCCTTGTAGTTGAAATAGCACAAAATCTGTAGGACGCAGCCATAATAAGCTTAACAGAGGCCTGAATCTCAGTAGTTTACCATGAGGCAATACCTGGTTCTAATAAGGACCACAAACAGACTGCCCAGGCACCACCAGGAACAGACTATCCAAAGGAAATTCCTAATGTTCCAACCGTTGTAGATAGGATCACCTGCCAGCACGCATTCACCAGGGCACCCCTAGACAACTGTCAGCCAATCAGGTACTGAACCTTAAAAATCCTTCACCCCCACCTTTACTACTATAAAAACCCAACTCTAGCTGACCTCAGGGCTCTTTAATCACTCCAATACATTGGGCACACAGAGAGTCCGAGTTTGCAAACTAGTGTAGAATCAAGGTGTAACACAAAGGCTTTTTGCTTTTCCATATGGGACTCCATCTCCTTATTGGTTTTGGGGAACTTTGCAGATCTGGGCATGACATCATCATCATTTATATCTACAATTTAATCACATGGTACAATGCATGAAAAATAATAATGAATTTTCCATTCAGGAATGTGATGTCCACATTAACACCTAAAATACCTTCTATCTACAATAATAATTACTTTTATAATAATGATTGTCATTTAGTAGAGTTTTAAAAGTGAAATGTAATTAAGTATGAAGCATGTTAGAGAGAAATACAGCATAGAAGAATCATTTTTTTCTCTTGATGTGTAGGTGATTCTCTTCAGAGAATACTGCTAGCATAAAGAAGCATCATGGACTTTGTTCTTGGGCCATTTTTGCTGGATAGGTGTAGTGCTCATCCAAAAGTTTCTCTTTGCAGAAAACAGAGATCATCATAGAAAAGCCATAGCTTGTTGGAGGAGGTCGCCGGTTAGTTTTCAGCCACTTAGCCCTGAAATAATCACACAGAACCTAAATTATTTAAATCACTGCTTGGTCCATTTCCTCTAACTTTTTATTGGCTAACTCTTATATCTTAATTTAACTCATCACCATTAATCTGTGTGTCACCACAAAGTTGTGGCCTACCAGCAAAGATTTAGTGTGTCTGTCTCCAGCTGAGGCTCCATGACTTCTTGACTCCACCTCTTTTCTCCCAGTATTCAGTTTAGTTTTACCCACTTAACTCTATTCCCTGTACAGGTTCAAAGCAGTTCTTTATTAACTAATGGTATTCATAACATACAGAGGGGAATCCCACATCAATAGCTAGTCATAATTCAGAGAGCAAACAATATTGGGAGGTTAGCCCCAACAGATGAATCTACAACACAATTCCTGCATATAAAGCTCAGGAACATTACAAAAGGGAAGGGGGGCTTAAAAGAATGTTTTGGTGTCTTGGGGTTTTTTTTTAACTTTCATTCATTCCTCATTTAGTTGTTTTCATGGTCTTCATTAAGGCATTTATTCATACCCCTTCAAGATCTTTGAATGTATTCATAATTTATTTTGTTAAGTACTTGTCTTATGCTTCAGCTAAATTGCTTTCAAAGGACCTAACACAACAGGGTTACTGGCTTCTGGTGGAGGCATATTGTCTTTGTTGTTCATATTTATGTTTTTGTGCTAGGATCTAGGCATCGGGAGCTATGATATTTGAAGTGCTTCTTCGTATAGGTATCTGATCTTGTCTTTGTCTGGTATTCTCTGTGTCACTGGCTCCTGTTGCCTATTCTGGGATCCAGCCAAGTAGAGTTCATGTAGGCTCCCTGGATACTAGCCAAGTGGGGTTTCTGTGAGGTCCCTTGTTAGAGAGCTGTTATGCAGGTTGGGGGGATTCACAAAGGAATGAAGGTGTCCTAGATGAAAAAGCTGAAAGAGAAAGCAGGTATAAACTGATAGAGCCTGGGTCTGCATCAAGAGGTAAAGTCCCAAAGAGATGGACACGGATTAAGCTTAGTATTTCTATTACCACAATAAAACACCATGATCAAAGACAACATGAGAGGAAAACATTTATTTCAGTTTACTTGTCCGAATCTTAGTCCATCATGGAGGGAAGTCAGAGAAAGAACTCCAGGAAGAAACCTGGAGGTAAAAACTAAATTGAAAGCTATGGAGGAATGCTAACTACTGGCTTATTCCTCCCAGCATGCTATTTTGTTTTCTTCTACACCCAGGACCACCTGATGGCCTACAGGCTTGTCTAGAGGCCAGTCTTATGGTTGAGAATGCCTTATAATTGAGGTAGTGTCTCAAGATTCCCTCTTCCCAGTATGTCTAGGTAAGTGTCAAATTGACAAAACAAAAACAAAAACAAACAAACAAACAAAAACCAAGAACAACATGTTAACATGGAAGGGGAAGGAAAAATTTTTCTAGGACCCCACACATAGATAAAGAACTATAGACAACTAATGACTGTTGAAAAAGGGAAAGCTAGTCTCTCCAAAGGATGAGTCACCTAACTCAAAGTGGTCAGCCCTGAAGTCATATATACACAATCAAATCAAATGGACTCAACGGATTACACCTATACACACAACAGAAGCAACTGGTAACACCGAATTTTCATATAGGAAAGCTTCAGCCAGAGAGATGAATGATGGTGTTTATTTTGCTTTAGTTTTTATGTAAATCTATAAGAATGGATCATTGATGCTCCACTAAATAATAGCAAGAGCAAATTATTATGATTCATTCAAGTTAAGTAGCCACTTGCATTTGACTCATTCAAACACTGGCTGGTTGGTGTTACCTGGTAGCTACCAGCTCTAAAGTCTCCACTCATGAGCCTTCTCTCTGCTCAGTCTTGGCATCTTCAATATATCAAATGATTCCAAAAGCAGTTTATCACAGAAGGAGAAGGAAACAGCAGCCCTATTATGACATAGCCTCTAAAATCTACAGCATCCTTTTTACCATGTCAGACTCTTCCATACAAAAAGGGAAAATAGTCTACCACATTTTCAAAGATACTGTAAATAAAAAATATGACTGTTCAATCTGCTGATCAGACTAGATAACTTCAGTAGGAAGCTAAGAGGATAAAATTTATTTGAATATTCATTTGCATAAGGAAGCCAAAAATACATAGCACTACATTTTAAATGCAATGAGAAGGGATGTTAAAAATATAATTTTTAAATTTTGTGGTTTTACAAGTTTTAATTCTCAAAATATATGAATACATGACCTATAAGTTTTTAATGTTGAGGGTGGGTATGTGTACAT
Organism: Microtus ochrogaster; assembly: GCF_000317375.1. Lineage (NCBI taxonomy): Eukaryota > Metazoa > Chordata > Mammalia > Rodentia > Cricetidae > Microtus > Microtus ochrogaster. The sequence goes on from NC_022012.1 coordinate 58,709,382, forward strand.
GCAAGCATGTGTGTGTTCATCCAACAGTATATAGAGAAGTCCAATATCTTGAGTATGCTGGTTCATGTAGTAAGTCACAGAGATAAAAATTAAATCCTCATAAATCTAAGCATGGAAGCTACGCTATGAATCGCATTACCATCTTGCCTCCTGTTGAGTGAACCCACTCTCTATCAAGACAGCTGAGCTACACTATCACCTGTATAGCAGACCCAACTTCTTCTTTCCCACCAAAAACAAACTTGCAGTCTCAGCTTTTAATGATTGCTATACTTGAAGCTCTCTCTCATCACAGTGAATATAATAGATTGCTTTGATGATGTGATATTTTACTGATACAAAAAGCAAAAGAGAAAAATGATACTTAGACACTATCATATTTTTGGAATTCTGATAGCTAAATAAGATCTTCTCCCAAGATGATGTGTAAAAGAAATGAGATGTTTCTTTTTAGCATATCTCACAGGGGTTGTCTGAAAAAAAATCCAATAATCAAAAACAAAGTTTGTTGTCAGCATTGCTTATTTTTCAGGCAAAACGAAAGATAAGTTATAGTATGTTTAGAAACATCAAAACCTGGAAAGCAGTTTCATAACATAAACAGACTCTTTGGTGTAAATCCCATTGTGTTAGGTATTTTCTCCTAAATTTTTTTTTATCCCTGTAAATACTATATATGGTTAGGTAGATTACAGTATATAGAAATCATCAAGGAAAAGGCACAGCAGAAATATGTGCTTGTGCTTGAGCCCTGGGAAGTGACAATGATAAGGAATAAGATAAAGTAGTTAGTTTGAGCCTTCCTTTTAACCATTTTAATTAATTGATTTTTAAAAAACCTCTTTTCTCATTTCACATTTATAGTTCCCACTCCTCCCACATCCTCCACCTTTGCCCCCACATCCCACCCCCATCTACTCCTCAGAGCAGGTAAGACTCCGCATGGGGAGTCAACAACTTCTAGCACATTGTTTTGAAGCAAAACCAAGGCTCCCCACACTATCTAGGCTGAGCAGGGTTTCCTTCCAGAGAAAATGGGTTCGAAAAAGCCAGTTCAAGCAGCAGGGATAAATCCTGGTCTCACTGAGAGTGGCCCCACAGTCTGCCCCACCCACGTTCAGAAGGCCAAGTTTGGTCCTGTTGGTTCCCTCGCTGTCAGGCCGGCCAGAGTTGATGGGCTCCCATTAGCTCAGGTAAGTTGTTTCAGTGGGTAGCCTCATCATGGTCTTGACCTCTTTGTTCATATTCTCACTTCTCCCACTCTTCCACTGGACTTTGGGAGCTCAGCCCTGTGCTCCACTGTAGATCTCTGCAAAGTTGTTGAATGAAGGTTCTATGATGACATTTAAAATAGTCATCAATCTGACTACAGGGCAAGACCAGTTCGGGCATCCTCTCCACTATTACTTAGGATCTTAGCTGGAGTCCTCCTTGTGGATTCCTAGGAATTTCTCTAGTGCCAGGTTTCTTGCTAGTCCCATAATGGCTCCCTCCATCAAGATATCACTTTCCTTGCTTTATGTTTCCTCGTAGGACCCTTTGTGTCCACTTGATCTCTCAAAAATACTGAATGCTATTTAAAGGAAATCTCCAGTACCTTTATTTATACTTTAGTGAGGTCTTAAGTAAGCACTCTGTGTGTATATATATATATGTGTGTGTGTGTGTGTGTGTGTGTGTGTGTGTGTGTGTGTATGCATTTGTGTGTGTGTGTTTGAAGATGAAGAAGATTCATTGAATTCAAAGTTCAAGGCTTTCAAAGGTCTATTCTTAGTGATTCTCACCACTAATAATAAAAAGACACACCCATCCCGCTTATTTCCCCATTTTATGTTAGACATACTTAATAAAGAGATTAATAACAAACCTTTCTTTATTACTGAATTAAGTAATGTAAGCCAAGTTGACTTCAAAGAGAACTTGACCATAACACAAAGTATGTAAAGCAATACATTTTTTCCTCTATAAAGGGAAAAATAAAGTTTAGTTTCCACAGTGATAAAATATGAAATTAGCTCAAGGTTTACTTTAATGATACTGTAAGATGGAGCCAAACACAAAGGAAATATAGGCAATGACTATAAAGTATGAGTGTACAGCCATAGTACCACTGTTTTCCTGCCGTTTCTTTCAGAAGCTCAGTAACTGGCGCAACAAAACCAAACCAAACAAAAATAAACTCTCTATTTAATTTTGTTAGCTTTCTTGTACACATGGGAATGGACTTTGTCTTCATACTCATAGATGATATGTGGATAGTGGAGGAGCCCAGCATGGCCACTGCTACCTTGAGAGTGGGAGAGGCTAAGTGAGTGAAGCTGCCCTAGCATCCTAAATTCTCTAAATCCCTGTAAAGCTACAAAAAAAGTAAAAAAAGTCCTTAACATCCATCCATCCATATATATATATATATGTATGTATGTATGTATGTATACTATATATATATAGTGTAGGAAGTCCTTCTGTATATGTGTTGCCTTTATTGGTTAATGATTAAAGAATCTGCATTGGCCTGTGATAGGGCAGTGTAGAGCTAGGTGAAGAAAATTAAACAGAATGCTGGGATAAAAAAGGTATAGTTGCAAGACACCATGGACCGCCAGAAGAGAAAGACACAAGCATACAGCCGAAACATTGCCAGTAGACCACAAGCCTCATAGTAAAATATAAAATAATAGAAATGGGTTAACCAAAGCTATAAGAGTTAGCCAAGAGAAATCTAAAACTAATAGGTCAAGCAGTGATTTAATTAATACAGTTTCTGTGTGGTCATTTCATATTCTGGGCATCCAGGAACGAACAAACAGCCTCATACAACACACACACACACGTGTATGTGTATCATTGTACTTTGTTCATAGTTACTCTACCGTATCACACATATTTACCCTGTCCTTTCTCACATATCAAATGGTTTCCTTCCTCATCCCAAACAGTCGTGAGTCTGCTTTCATGTTGTATGTGCACACATGCACACACACAAACACACAGAGAGAGAGAGAGAGAGAGAGAGAGAGAGAGAGAGAGAGAGAGAGAGAGAGAGAGAGAAAGAGAGAGAGAGACTCACACACACAAGCAAATGTTACTTGAGGATATTAGATCACAGCTTTCATTCTTTCATGTGTCTTTATCTGGTTTTGGTGTGAGGTAATCATGGCTTCAGAGGATGAGTATGGTAGGATTGTTTCTCTTTCTAATTTTGTGAGTTTCAGAAGTATTTATTTTAAGTTTTCCTTAAAATTTTGGCAAAATTCTGTATTGAATTCATCATGGGTTTTCTTTTTAGAGACTCTTTAGTACTGTCTCAATGATAACGGTATGACTAAGTTGTTTATAACTTCTTGACTTAATTCTTATCAAACATTATATATATATATATATATATATATATATATATATATATTTTTTTTTTTTCAAGATTTTCAGACATTTGGAAAGTATGGATTTAAAGTATTCATTATGATACCCCAAATTTTATTTGTTTGCTGTACAAGTTTGTTGCAACAACTTTTAATCTCTAGTTTACTAAATTTTGTCCTGTCTATGTTTCAGTTGGTTAGCTTGTGAAAAGTTTGGCTATACTGCTATTGTTTTTCAGGTCACAGACTCTGTTTCTTGTTGTTATTAACTTTTTTCCTTTAGTTTCTATTTCATTTATCTATATCCTAATCTTCACTGTTTATTTCTAACATATTGGAATTTGGCTTATTTTTATTTTTCTAAAACTATTAGTTGCATCATTTAGGTTATTTATTTAGAATTTTTTTGATTTTTTCAATATAATCTCTCATAGCTATAAATTTGCCTGTTACAACTTCATTTGATATAATCCAAAAGTTGTACTTATGTGGGAGTGTTATATATTAATCTGTTGATTTTACTGGTTAAGTAATAAACAAACTGCTTGGGCTCATAGCTTAGAACATAGGTGGGTGGAGTAAACAGAACAGAATGCTGGGAGGAAGAGGAAGTGA
>NC_022012.1:58714735-58728968 GCF_000317375.1 Microtus ochrogaster
TAACTTCACCGCCTTCCTGCCTCTCTCTTTTTTGGGCTAGAGCTAAAGGGCCAAGCGGTGATTAAATGAACACAGTGTCCGTGTAATTATTTCGGGTAGAGCTAGCCATGTGCCGCTCCTATTTCTACATACTTATATTTTCATTTAATTCTAAGAATTTCTACATTTCTTCCCTGATTCTTCAAAGATCTACTAGTTATTTGCAAGTGTATTGTTCAAACTACATATACTTACATAATTTCTTTAGTACTATAGACTTAGAATTCACCGATTGTTTAGTTTGTGTTTTAGTCTATTTTGTCTTGAGATATGCTTATTTCTGTGATAATTTTAATGAATAACTTTCCTACATATAACAATCATGGTTAGTAGTTTAGACTACACTTGTTTCCAACCTTTTCAAACTAATACTGAGCCCAGAATGGGCAGGGTTCAGTCGTTCAAAGTCCAACAATGACTTTGGGGTCTTCCCTTCTCTGGTGGACGCACAAGATTCTCAGTCATTTCATATGCTCTCCAGCTGACAACATACAGTTGTTAGTTTCAAAGGAGTATCTCCCAAGTATACTAAGACTTGAGGAAGGCAGTCAGAAAATGAAGTTAGTGATTTAAAGACCTGTCTCAATTCTCACTTATCCTATTCAGTATTAAACACCTTGAAGAAAGGAGGTGACTGAGTAAGGTTCAGTAAATCTGACCTTAGTCTTCCCACTTCTGTGAAGGGAAAACTTAATGCCTTTTCGTGGATTTTAATCCACCTTCTGACCTTTGCCTTTATGCTATATAGCAGTTTTCTCCGAGATTAAAACCTTCCACTTTGAAGGGGAGATAATTAAGACATGGGATGTTGGGTGAAACAAGACCTGTGCCTTTGGGTTGTATAGCAGTTTTCTCTGAGATTAAAACCTTCCACTTTGAAGGGGAGATAATTAAGACATGGGATGTTGGGTGAAACAAGACCTGTGCCTTTGGGTTGTATAGCAGTTTTCTCTGAGATTAAAACCTTCCACTTTGAAGGGGAGATAATTAAGACATGGGATGTTGGGTGAAACAAGACCTGTGCCTTTGGGTTGTATAGCAGTTTTCTCTGAGTTTAAAACCTTCCACTTAAAAGGGTAAATCATTAAGACATGGGTAGTTGGATGCAACAACAGAATGTTTTAAGGAGAAACAAAACTATCCTGAAGGGACACTCTTTAAGTTCAGGAATTGAACTACTCAAAGATCTCAGGAAATCCCTGGAACTGAGCAGATACTCTAGGCCCCTCTGTGTTCAATCAAATATAAACTGCAAAAATTGCTGAAAGACAGACACAGATGCTCAGAACTGGAGTAGTTTAGATGATAGTCAAATCACCAGGAAGAACCAGTGAGCTGCCAAGCTGTCTAAAAGAAGTAAAGACCAGATAAATTATTAGAAAGAGGCTCAGACCAACTGGGTTATCTGAAAATGACACCATCTAACTTGCTGAGCTGCCTGTAGATGTACACTACATTCAAGATTTCTGGCTTACATGACCTGCTACCTACCATGGGGTTACCTTTTAATGATACAGCTGTATCTGAGTCATTCCTACTTCTGTAAATAATCCTTAATACCTATTCCTATAAGTTACCTGATAAAAAGCAATGCTTGAAGTTAGATTTTAGTCCTATCTTTACTTTGGTCTATCACTGATTCCATGATTCCATATCTGGGTGAGCAGACGTTTGCTCATATTTCCCCAGAAATATTGTCACACAACCCTCCTAGGTTAATGCTCTCAGCCTTCAAGGTTATCTATCTCCTCGCTAAAGGTGTGTGTGTGTGTGTGTGTGTGTGTGTGTGTGTGTGTGTTTGTGTAGGGGGAGGTTACCACTGAACTTTGTTCTATATCTCCATTTGTGCCTTTGCTTATCCATAATTTCCCTGTTCATTTTCCTTACACACAAGGAGGGGCAAATTGACTCTAGGTTCCCAGACTGTAATTGATGCCATGGTTGCAACAGGCTTTGTTTTGGGCCACCAACCAGATCCCAAATCATGACACAGAGACATTTATGGCTCAGCCTTATCTTAGGCTTGTCCCACTACCTCTTATAAATTAAATTAACCTGTTTCTCTTCATCTACACTTTGCTTCAAAGCTTCTTACTTTTCTCTCATTCTGGATGTCCTACTCTGTATCCGGCTGGCAGGGTGGCCTAACTCGTCACAGGCATCTTCTTTCTCTTCTCTCTTGTTCTTTTCTCCTCTTGATCCTAGATTCCTCCTACTTATTCTCTCTGCCTCCAGTCCTGCCCTCCCTCTACTGCCTAGCTATTGGCCATTCAGCTTTTTATTAGACCAAACAGGTGCCTTAGGCAGATAAGCCGAGACAGCAACACATCTTCATGTAATTAAACAAATTCAGCATAAACAAAAGCAACACATCTCTTTTTTTTTTTTGGTTTTTTTTTTTTTTTTTTTTTTTTGGTTTTTTGAGACAGGGTTTCTTTGTAGCTTTGGAGCCTGTCTTGGCACTAGCTCTTGTAGACCAGGCTGGCCTCGAACTCACAGAGATCCGCCTGCCTCTGCCTCCCTAGTGCTGGGATTAAAGGCGTGCACCACCACCGCCCGGCAAAAGCAACACATCTTTGCATAATTCAACAAATGCAGAATAAACAAATGTAACACACCTTTACATCATTAACGTAGTATTCCACAACAGAAAGTAGTTAAGTCTTTAATGGTAGGTTTCTTCTCAGAATAGCACACAACTACAGACCTACAAAACATGAGGAGTGAAAAAATATACTTCCTCACTATTGATTCATGGTAGAGTAATCTGTCTCTCAATATTATCTCCAGATGAATTGGGGATTTGCAGAACAGTTTGCTTTTGCTGTGGCCACCCCTGCCAGGTAGCCCATCAGAATCTTTTGGTTAATCTTTTGCACAAGGCTCTTATGTCCCATCCCTCCACCAGGAAGCCACATTGGTACGGGGATCACATTGCCCTTTCTTTGTACTTTTGGAAAACCCTTATATTGTTTTAATCTTGAAAAAAAAAGAACTTCTTTTATCTTACAAGACTATGTATATTCACACTAGTGCACATGTCTGAGGAGACCAGAAGAGGGTGTCAGATCCCCAAAACATAAAATTGCAGGTGGTTGCTCTTCTGCACTTAAACACTGGGCCATCCCTCATTTACCTACTCATTTGGAATGTATACCCCTGGCTATCCTGACTTTCTATTAGCTGCATAGTAAGGAGGGAGCTTCTGATCCCCCCATCCTCATTGGCACCTGTATACTAACACTCTAGAGAATAGTTCAGCTATGATTTGTTTTCATGTGAAAATAAGAGGATTTTATATTAAAATATATTTTAACTAAAGATTAAGAAAATGTGTATGACAGGTTTTAAATTAGTTTTTTTTAATTTTTGACAATATAGGACAATTTTATTTATTTAATTTCTGAAATAGCTGATTCTATAAGAATAATTTATTGAATTTATTTTCAAAATTTTCTATATATCATGGGTACTGAGCATCTGTAAATCATACATAGATCTGGTCTTGATGTGGCAAATATATTCTATAGATACCCAAACAGAAAACTGTTTTAAAAAATAGAAATATAGTTAGGATAAAGGACATGCAATTCTATGCTGAGACAGACACTCGTGTTATGAATATTTTGCATATCACCATAGAACCTTCATCTGGCGATGGATGGAGATAGAGACAGAGACCCACATTGGAACACTGGACTGAGCTCCCAAAGTCCCAATGAGGAACAGAAGGAGGGAGAAGATGAGCAAGGAAGTCGGGACCAAGAGGGGTGCACCCACCCACGGAGACAGTGGGGCTGATCTATTGGGAGCTCACCAAGGCCAGCTGGATTGTGATTGAAAAAGCAGGGGATAAACCCGGACTCTCTGAATATGGCGGACAATGAGGGTTGCTGAGAAGCCAAGGACAATGGCACTGGGTTTTGATCCTACTTCTTGTTCTGGCTTTGTGGGGGCCTAGCCAGTTTGGATGTTCACCTTCCTAGACCAGGATGGAGGGGGGAGGACTTTGGACTTTCCACAGGGCAGGGAACCCTGACTGCTCTTCAGACTCGAGAGGGAGGGTGAGAGGAATGGGGAGGGGTGGGAGGAGTGGGAGGCTGGGAGGAGGCAGAAATTTCTTTTTCTCAACAAAAATAAATAAATAAAATAAAAAAAATAGAAATATAGTTAGGATAAAGGACATGCAATTCTATGCTGAGACAGACACTCGTGTTATCAGAAAATTGTCGTAGATTTTCCATTATGAAAGGATCAGAGTTTCTTTTCCGCTTAGCATAGGATACTTTTTATCTTTGCTGATATAAATCATTATTCTCAGTACAGTCCATTTTACCAAATCCATGCAATTTGCTTACAAATTAAGTACTACTTTTTCTTCTTTTTTCATTTTACAGCGACATTTCAAAAAGATATAGCCGTGTGACTTCATGAATCACTTCGGGTTGAAAACAAATATAATTAATTATTTCACTGCTTTGGATGACTTCCACTGGAGAGGATCGTGGAATAAGACTGCAGACAATCAAACAACCAGAGGATTAGGGGGAAAAAAACACTAAAAGGGACGTATGGATAAGAAAAAAAGAAAAAAAGCCTTGAAAGTCACATCTTGTTGAAAATGCCTTTGAAATAGTGTGTATATTTTTTGCAATAACTTTTACATTATATAAACATATTTGGCAAGAATAATAGATCCCAGTGAAATACTGACAGCTTTTCTGAGGAAATTTCCCTGTATTGTCTGTTTATATGTGGAATCTAACCCAGAGACAGTGTGGGGTTCTACCAAATAGCTTTCTGAAAATGTTTGTAGAAATTAAGTGGATGAGGGGCTAGGGACATGGCTTAGTGGCTAAGAGTTATTACGGAACTACTTGGACTTGAGTTCAAAATGCCAGAACACATATTTTTAAGGGAATGGCAGTGCACACCTGTATCACCAGTGTTGAGAAACAGAGGTTATTAAATTCCCAAAACTTCCCAGGCATCCAGACTAAACTGAAACAGCAAGCATCCAGTTTAGTGAGAGCTTGTCTTTGTTAGAGTTTCTATAGCTGTGAAGAAACACCATGACCACAGCCACTCTTATAAAGTAAACAGTTAATGGTGGTGGCTTGCTTACATTTCAGACGTTCAGTCTGTTATCATCATGATAGGATATGGCGGTGTGCAGGCAGACATGGTGTTGGGAAAAGGTGGTTGAGAGTTCTACATCTTGTGAAGGCAACAGGAAGAGAACTGAGACACTGGGTAAGCTTTTGAGCATATATGAGAACTCAAAGTCTGCCTCCACAGTTGCACACTTCCTCCAATGAGGTCATACTTATTCCAACAAAGCCACACCTCCTAATAGTGCCTTTCCGTATGAGTTTATGGGAACCAGTTACATTCAAACTATCACATTTCACTTCCTGGTCCCCATAAGTTTGTAACAATATCATGATGCAAAATGCATTTAGTTTAGCTTCAGAAGTCCTCATAGTCTATCACAGACTCAACAATGTTTAAAAGTCTCTTCTGAGATTCATGCAATCTCTTAACTACAATTCCCTGTAAAATCAAAATCAGAAAACAGATCACATACTTCCAACAGTTAATGGCGCAGGACATATATTACCATTCCAAAACATAGGGTAGAGAGCATAGTGAGGAAATACTGGATCAAAGTAAGACTGGAAACCAGCTGGGCAAAATCTGCATCTCCTTATCTAACATCAAAACACTCTTTGCATCTCCAACTCCTTTTAGCTTTGTTGACTGCAACTCACTTCTTCCTCTTGGACTGGTTTGTTTCTCTGCTAGCAGCATTCCTTGGCAGGTATCTCACGATTCTGGCATCTCTAACATCTTAGGATCTCCAACACAATTCAGGCTTCACCTTCACGGCTTCATGCAATGCCCTCTCTAGGCCTCCACTCAGGGATACTCCTGACACACATCTGGCCTCAGTGGCTTTCCTTAGTTTCTCCTTAACTCTAAAATCACAACATGTGACCAAAGATGCCAAGTTCTACTGCTTGCTCCTGATGGAACATGATCCCCTTGTTCAATTACAACTTCACAAACCATTTGTTTTTGATGATTTCTTTACTGTCTAAGCTTGACTCTTCTGAAACTGGGTCTATAGACCACCAGTCTGGCCTTGAACTCAGAAATCATTCAATTATTTTTTCACCAACCATCTCTTTTTGTTGATTTCCTTCACTATCGAAGTTTGACTCTCCTGAAACTAGATCTGTAGAGTAGGCTGTCCTTGAACTCAGAAATCTGTCAACCTCCCTCTTCCAAGTGCTGGGATTAAAGGTGTGCATCACCAGACTAAGCTCTATGCGTTTTCTCAAATCCTTTTCACAAGTTAGAAGCTTAACTGGGTGGGATCTTTCCCTGAGGTGACTACTTCCTTTATTCCATTTCTTAATCTGTTTATCTTCTTGAACACAGAATTTAGCTCCATTCCACTTCCTGGTGTTCCTTTTCTCCTCAAATTTTACACTTTGAATTTTTACTTGCTCAACTTGATCCTTTTCATTATAAATCTTCCTTAGAGTTACCACTAATAACCACATAACAGTGTATACTAGGCTATTTTGAGATTTCCTCTGCCAACAGAATTAATCCCAAACTCTTCACTTTAGCCTCAGGTAGCCTCTTTGAACAAGGGCAGAAGTGGCCACAGTCTTCACCAAAATATCACAATGGATACAATAACAATATCTAGGTTACTTATTAGTATTTACTACCTCTGAAACCTCTTGAGCCAGGCATCAACAGTTCAAATAACTCTTAGTACCACTGTCTTCCATGTTCCTATTAGTATAGCCTATTAAGCAACATATAAAGCATTCTACAGCTTTCCTAACCCAAATTCTCAAAGTTCATATTACTCTAAACAAAAACAGGGTCTGGCCTATCAAAACAATACCCAGTCCCTGGTATCAACTTCTGTCTTAGGTAGGATTTGTATTGCTGTGAAAAGACACCATGACTATAGCAACTCTTATAAAGAAAAATATTTAATTTAGAGGTTCAGTCCATTATTATCATAATGGAACATGGCAATATATCAGGAAACTTGGTACTGGAGAGGTAGAGCTTCTGTAGGCAACAGGAAGTGAACTGGGATATTGGGCATGGCTTGAGTATATATCAGACCTTAAAGCCTACTTCTACAGTGACGTGTCCTCCGACAAAGTCATACCTACTCCAACAGAGTCACACCTCCAAATATTGCCATTCCCTGAGCTTATGGGAGCCAGTAACATTCAAACTACCAAACAGCCCTTTCTAATGGTAATAAAGAGGACACTGATAAAGAAGATACCTGAAGACCTTTTTGACAACCTTTCTGGCCTCTTCATGTTGACACATGCATGGACAACTGTAGACCCATAGACACTTGCCATAAACACATACAGTACGCACAATATGCAACTCTTAATAAATTAAATAAAACATACTTTTAAAAAAATTGAAGAAAGAAGGAAATTGTAGTGGCATATGTATCTCTGTTAGCCGAACACTAAGTTTTACATGGATCCTTTTTGGAATTAATTAAAACATACCCTACTTTACAATGATATGTTCTAGTTTGAGAAAAAGGAAATTACTTATTAAATTGTTTAGAAATCACTACATATGCAACCTGTGCATGTAGAGCACTAGAGTTTTCTGTCCCCCTCTAATTTGTATTATATGCCTAGTGCTATAATTCACACTTTGAAAAACATTGTTCACTATTTAAAAAGATTTGTTTGTTCTTAAGATATTTAAAAACACTTTACAAACATATCCCCTTTGTGAAAAAATAACATATTTCTAATTGAGAGATGAATGGTAATTATATTTGGCTGGTCCCCAGCAGTCATTCGCTCCCTGATGCAGGGGTATTTTGCCACCTACAGAATTCATTTCCATAAAGCACCTTATGCTGTATTTCACTATGTTCTGAACATTTTCAAGCTGTGATGTTTAAAAGACAAAGACAGAAAATCAGTTTTGTTTGTAAAGTCCTTGCTTCCGTTATATTATGTTGAACACCTCTATACAGTATGCAAGACTTCAAAGAAACTTTCAGAAAGTGTGCTGACATTTTCTTTTTCTCAGATAAAGCACTTAAAGAGCCCTTCCTAAACAGATGGAACATTGCAAGCAAAGAAAGAGCATACATTTGAAACAGCAGGTTTTATTGTGTGCATTTATGTCAGGAGGGTTTAATAGACTAAATGAATATATGATGGCTTACTCTTACCTCTTGTCATTTGATAGAGACACAATGAGCTTGAAACCTGAGTGTCTTTCCCTCAATTAAACATTAAATGTTTATTTCTCAGAGCATCACTGTGCATTTTGGTGATTCTCTTCCCTTGGTTTTCATCCATAGGAAGCTCAGGGACCCTGTAGTCATATCAGGTGGGAGACTTATAATTAAAAAAAAAAGAAAAACAAGTTGAAGAAAGGCAGAATTATTTACTGAGATTTACCATTAGCCTAGTAATGAAAGAATAAATCACAAGTATTCCCTCCAGATATTATAACTTCATGGCATAGTTAAAAAGAACTATTTGGTATTCCATTATCTTTATCAATATATGTGCTAATGAAACTCCCTCCTCTGATCTGATTTGCTATCAAATGCAGATGGCGTCTTATTTCTGAATTTTACTACTAAATAGCTAAATATTTAATTTTATAGGTTAACTTATATTTGGTGTTTTCTACTACTTTAGTAAACCAGTTTGTTTTTTACAACTAAAATACGCATAATTAAATAAAATTATGAAATTAAATAAAATTATTGTCAAAGAAACACAAAACTGAGAACAATATCCATAAACAAAATTTCAGAGTCATGGGATTTATTAACAGATTTTGACTTCAATAGCCACTATTTTTAAGTGATATCACTATATTTCTATCTGTAGGATTTCTAACTTTATCACTCAAAGTGGCATTATTTTTGTCAAGGTCATCAATTATTTCCATGTCACCAAACACAGTGATAATGACTTCATGTTCCCATGGAGCACCTCAATGTGCAGCTAAGTTAAGCCCCCTTTCCCCATAAACTCTAACATCATCATGCTTTGCATTGGCATGCTGACTCATTGGGCATCTATTCCCAAAAGTCTGGTGTTACTTCCCCTATTCCACACAACACCAATATATTCATATTTGTCCATTCATTTTTGAAAAATTTTACAATAACCCATTTTAAACTTTATTCTCTGGATAAAGACTTCTGTTTTCAAAGCAGCATTCTCCAATTTGTTTTTATTTTCTTTTTAAAATTATTTTAGTCTTTGAGATTATACCACAATTCCATTATGTCTCCCTTACTTTTCTTCCCACCAAACTCTTTCATATAAACCTCCTTTCTTTAAGATTCAGGCCCTCTTTTTTTTTCTTTACTTAGTTGAAGTTAACATATAAACTAATAAGTTTCATTGTGGCAATATTAACTGTGTTTTGTTCTTATTGATACTTCTTTCCTAACCCCCTCTTACATCCCATTTTGTTCTTTCTGGTCCCCATTTTCACCTACAATAGCTTTTGCCTCTTTCTGGTTACATGCAGTCCATTATTCTCGATTTAACAGCACTGCCCCTTTAAGACTTCTTTTTCCCCTCTAATGTTCCCCTTTATTTTATACCACCTACACACAAAAAAAATTAAAATTTTGGAGGTATATATTACAGTAAATGCTATTTGTTTCCCTGAAGCTGATATTTCTATTTTTTTAAATTAAGGAATCTACTTTATTGTTTATCTCTTTTAATTATGTGCACATATGCACTCAAGCACAAATGACTGTAGGAGACAGAGAACTTGATCTTCCTGGAGCGAAAATTTTAGGTAGTTTTGAGCCACTGAAAATGGGTTCTGAAAATCTAGACCTGCCTCTCTGAAAGGGCAAATCATGCTATTAACCACTAAGCCATCTCTCAAGTCCCTGACCTAATTCATCTATCACAATCCTTTCTCATTGTATCCATTTCCCTCCAAATGTCATGATTTCGGTTTTTTATGGCTGAGTAAAGCTCCACTGTGTGTAAGTACCACATTGCCATTATCCTTTTGTCTTTGATGAGAATCTTGGCCACTTCCATTTCTTAGCTATTGGGAATACTGAAGCAATGAATATCAATGCACATGTTTCCTTGTCATGAGATTTAGAAGTGTTTTCTGGGGATCTACCCAGAAGAGGTACAGCTATGCTGTATGATAAGTCTATTTTAGTTTTGCAAGTACCCTCCTTACCTATTTTCTTAATAGCTGCACCAATTCACATTTCCACATGCAGAGAATAAGGCTTCCTCTTTACCTGCATCCCTGCCTGCATTTGATATTATGTTTCTTCGTGTTTGACATTCTGACAAGAGTGAAATAGACTCTGAAAATAGTTTTAATTTATAGATCCTGGTGGCTATGAGTTTAAACACATTTACAAGTATTTCTTCTTATCTCAATCTCTTTTCTAGCCCTTCTTTCTAAGTGACCCTTTCTCATGGATTTCCTTGTATCTGCAGGGTGCTTAGATTTGCATCAGTTCATCAGCTCAGACTCGGGTTTTCACTAGCAATGTCAATATCTCTGGCAACTGACATCCGAGAGGCACTCAATGCTTACATAATCAAAACAGACTCTGTTTCCTTCCCCTAAAAGTCGTCCACACCTTGTTCTTCACGACTCCACCATTCAAACTATCTTAGTCTTATATCTAGGTCTGCCTTTAAATTTCCCTCCCTTCCCTCCTCATATATGAGCAATCCCTGGCAGTTCCAACTTCAAATTGTTTCTTTGTTGCCTCCACTCTTTGCCCTCTCTTCCATCTCATAGCTTCCTTAGAACAACAGAATTCTCCTTGCCTACCATAACGCAATCCTTATTACTCCCTAATAACCAGACTAAGGAACAAAGGGATGATGTGTACTCAGCGAATTTGATTAGAAAAATCGATTTCTTACAAAATAATTCAGTCCTATGTCACTTGGCATAAAAAGACCACACATCTTCTGCCTGCCTCATAACATACTGTCCTTTCTGTCATGTTCCAAACATGCACCATTTCTCCAGTGACCTAAGTTCCTGCCAACTACAAACCTGTATACTAACTATTCCTTCTATCTTGTCTGCCCTTTGCTCAGATTCTTCATGGATTATCTAGTCCTTCCCACGAAGAACTTGGGTTACACGTTCTTTCCTGAATTTACTAAACTTGAAGTATCTTTTCACCTCCCACTCACACCAGCCATCAATAGGACACTACCATGTTTTGTAATGAGGTTCGCTAACCGATGGCTTCACTTGATGTTTGTCTTTCTCAGCTAGAAGACATGTTTCAAGTAGACAGGCTCCTTGCCCACTGAACTCACTGTCAGATGTCAACATCTGTAACAGGGGCTAGAATGTGCTCTAGTCACTGCTACTGAGCTGTGGACAGTAGAACACTGATACCCCCAGCAGAGACTTCCAGTGGGAAAGTGTATGCCAACCTTGATGGGATGTTTGTGTATATGAAATGAACTCTGAATTGTTCATTTACCTTTCCTGCTTTAGTTTCATACCTGTCTACCATTTAGCCTAGATCTCTTGGTTAAATGCATGTCTTTAAGTTAGGAAAAGAGATAATGATTTATATTAGTTCATTTAGTAAATAAATTATTTCTTCTTGTGTGGATACTCTCCTCAGAACTCAGGTTACAACAGTAAATAGTATAAGCAATTCTCCATTCTTATAGAAGTATATTCTTCCAGAAAGCATAGACCGTAATTAAGAAAATAAGCCATGAAGATATTAAAAAAGGAAATAAAATAAGGAATAGAGACCGCAGGATCTTAGCTAGTGTGGGCTTCCTGAGTTAATAGCCGAATGAATGGATGAAAAGGACAGGCAATTTAAACATATAATAGGTGCTAAGATCTGGAGACAGTGAGAAGACCTGCAAAGCTGAAAATGGCTGAGTGAAGGAGGAAACTGCAAGGAATGAGCCCACAGAGATGGTTGGAGGGGCAGAACCTGGAGAATGCCACAGGAGAAACACAGGCTGTTAAACTTGCAGGACAAGGCAGCAATGGAGGGTTTCAGCTAATGGGAAGAGGTGCCTTCCCGTGTAGCACCTCTCTGGAGTCTTTCCTGAGGACTGATGTGAGGGAGCCAAGGATGAAGGCATGGAGATAAGGTAAGGTAGTTCTCCCTAAGCTGCATCTGTGAATGTGTTTTAAAAGGCATCACACACTTCTGGATTTTCACCCACATATATTCATGTCTAGTTAATAACTTGCCAATAACTTGCATGGCTAGTGGTAAAGTACTCCCTAGCCAGGGTCCAGCAGGAGAGGTAAAGTGATATGGGAAGGGGAGACAGAGAAAGATTCAGTATATTACAGGTCCAGGCACATAGCTGGGGGAAGGTAAATGTAACTTTAAATTAAAGCAATTTTGATTATGTATATAAAGTATGCAGACATTTTTGTAAAACTTGTCACATCTAACATATATATTACCAAAATCAGATTGCCACATTGCAAAGACAGAATATTGTATACATAATAAATAAATAAATATTTTTTTTAAAAAAAGCTAAATGCTGCTAACCGGTGACATAAAAATATCCAAGTTAAAGGCAGGTGCAGCAAATGCAAAAGAAGAAAGCTAAGCAATTAGGTGACAATTTGTGTATATTAATTTTTCATTAAATAAATCTCACCATAGTGTCACAAAAATTAGGTCCTATGATCACTTATTTGGGAAGAAATGCATGTTACTCTTCTGTTTTTCATTGTATAGAGCCATTTGTTTCCAAACATATGACTTTTATATTAAGAGTTTCTTTAATCAAAGAGACTCACTCTGATCATACTCTGTGGAAGCAAACTGGGAATACTCTAAGAACATCTAGGAGTCTAGGATGCAGAAAGCCCTGTCCCACCTTAGTGGTGGTGCATAAGCACAATAACACCTCCTTAACCACATAACCATCCCACCTAAGTCTGTAATTATAGTATACCCAGGAGTGGTAAAGGATGCTCTGAAAACAAGGCTTGTGTTATTCATGATGCTGAGGAGAAACAACCTAAAACAATGTCATTTAGCACAATGCTCCTCTCACAAAAGAAGCAGAAATAAAGTAGGAGCAACTAAACAGCAGCAAATACTCCATCAGCGAGGCTTGCAGAACAATCAGTCGCTGTATTTTTCCCTAAATGGAAAGCTGACTGCTCATAATAAATTATTTTCTACACCGACCTGACAATGCTTCCTTTAACAGCTGAGAAAACAATCTTCATTTACCGGACACACCTTCAGCGGCACCTGCTCTGCCTTTATTTCATAAAACGGGACCTGGTCTTTAGACTTCCTTTCTAGTTCTCTAAAATAGACCTCTAAAATCAGGCATTTTACAAAACCACCCTTTTCCTACTTAGCATTACACATAATAGTAAAGAATAAAAACATAAAAAGGAATGGGAAATATAGAAAAAAAAATAACTGACCAAGGTCATGACCAGATGCATGGTTGTTAAAACCAACTGGAACTTTCCTGTCCTTGTATTTGAAGCAGGATGAAATCAGTCACAGAAACATTGTCCCCACATGCTCCTCTGCCTGGCGCCATTTGTGATGCCTCGGTTAGGAGGTACCAGTCCTTTCATCTCCCATTATTCTTCTCCTGCTTCACTGTGATGCTACTTAGGACAGCAGTCTCCTCTGCCTCCAGCCTCAGCTCAGGTTTTTCCATTTCTCTTTTATTGCTTTTTTGCTGCAGGCTCAGTCGGAATAGCAACTAAACTCACCAGACACTCAGTCAATTAGAAAGTGATAAGAAGCTATCTGGCTCATAGAGGGGAAAAAGACTAAATTGTGTTTGAAAACGGTGATGGAGAGGTGTATGGAAATGGAAGCCTTTGGTTCAGCTTTTACCCGCAGATTTAATCATCTTGTGTCCTTACTTAACCTCTGCTGTTCTCCCAAGTAAATTACCTATATTATCTTGTTTCAAGAGCCAGAAGGAGAGTGCAGGAAAATGTGAGGGAATGGGGCAGGCAACAGAGAAAAGCGACTAAGGGTGTCACCTGACTTCACAATGCAATAGCCTGGCAAAGGGTATCTGGAATCACATGAACGCTGACTCCTGACAGAAGGCAATGGCTGGATTCAAAAGTTGTTTTCTGTATTGCTGCTGTCTTGTCC